>NW_026693156.1:0-200367 GCF_021218885.2 Marmota monax
AGGGTTCCTGCAGCCAAGGGGCCCAGGCGAGGGGCAGGGCTGTGTTTCCCATAGGCAGCCTTCAGGGCGCAGAGGCCAGCTGATGGCACTCCTCTGCAATCCAGGGGAGTAGATCCTCCAGGGAGGGACCTGGACCCAAGCAGGGCCAAAGGAGGGCCCTGCGTGTGGAAAGGCTGGAGCGCCAGCATGAAGCTGGGTGGCTGGGTGGGAGGGGTCCCGGGACCCATGGGAGGAGCCCAGGCTAGGGAGCCACGCGACCTAGGACAAGCAGCAGGGAGAGAGCTCAAGGGGAAAGAGGGAAGGGGAGGAAGGGGCGGCGCGAGGAGGAGGAGGAGGAGGAGGAGGAGGAAAGAGTGGGGTGGGTGGGGTGGGGGGGCGAAGGCAGGCGGCGCTAGGGGCACCGCGGGGAGCGCGCGCGGTAGGGGGCCCAAGCAAGGGGCCCCCGTCCGACCCGACGACCTGGAGCGACGCCACCCGACGCCACGGCACGCCACGCGACACGACGACGAACACGCGCTCAGGGGCCCAGCCCAGGAGCCAGGCCCCAGGACTGGAGCTTAAAGCTCCAGGGTTAGGGAGGGCTGGCTTGGCTTAGGGGCAGCATGCAAGGCGAGAGGGCAGGGAGGGAAGGGAGGGAAGGGAGGGGATCGCGCAGGCCAAGGTCAGCGCAGCGCCCAGGTCCACTGCCAGGTGTCAGGGTTCCTGCAGCCAAGGGGGCCCAGGCGAGGGGCAGGGCTGTGTTTCCCATAGGCAGCCTTCAGGGCGCAGAGGCCAGCTGATGGCACTCCTCTGCAATCCAGGGGAGTAGATCCTCCAGGGAGGGACCTGGACCCAAGCAGGGCCAAAGGAGGGCCCTGCGTGTGGAAAGGCTGGAGCGCCAGCATGAAGCTGGGTGGCTGGGTGGGAGGGGTCCCGGGACCCATGGGAGGAGCCCAGGCTAGGGAGCCACGCGACCTAGGACAAGCAGCAGGGAGAGAGCTCAAGGGGAAAGAGGGAAGGGGAGGAAGGGGCGGCGCGAGGAGGAGGAGGAGGAGGAGGAGGAGGAGGAAAGAGTGGGGTGGGTGGGGTGGGGGGGCGAAGGCAGGCGGCGCTAGGGGCACCGCGGGGAGCGCGCGCGGTAGGGGGCCCAAGCAAGGGGCCCCCGTCCGACCCGACGACCTGGAGCGACGCCACCCGACGCCACGGCACGCCACGCGACACGACGACGAACACGCGCTCAGGGGCCCAGCCCAGGAGCCAGGCCCCAGGACTGGAGCTTAAAGCTCCAGGGTTAGGGAGGGCTGGCTTGGCTTAGGGGCAGCATGCAAGGCGAGAGGGCAGGGGAGGGAAGGGAGGGAAGGGAGGGGATCGCGCAGGCCAAGGTCAGCGCAGCGCCCAGGTCCACTGCCAGGTGTCAGGGTTCCTGCAGCCAAGGGGGCCCAGGCGAGGGGCAGGGCTGTGTTTCCCATAGGCAGCCTTCAGGGCGCAGAGGCCAGCTGATGGCACTCCTCTGCAATCCAGGGGAGTAGATCCTCCAGGGAGGGACCTGGACCCAAGCAGGGCCAAAGGAGGGCCCTGCGTGTGGAAAGGCTGGAGCGCCAGCATGAAGCTGGGTGGCTGGGTGGGAGGGGTCCCGGGACCCATGGGAGGAGCCCAGGCTAGGGAGCCACGCGACCTAGGACAAGCAGCAGGGAGAGAGCTCAAGGGGAAAGAGGGAAGGGGAGGAAGGGGCGGCGCGAGGAGGAGGAGGAGGAGGAGGAGGAGGAAAGAGTGGGGTGGGTGGGGTGGGGGGGCGAAGGCAGGCGGCGCTAGGGGCACCGCGGGGAGCGCGCGCGGTAGGGGGCCCAAGCAAGGGGCCCCCGTCCGACCCGACGACCTGGAGCGACGCCACCCGACGCCACGGCACGCCACGCGACACGACGACGAACACGCGCTCAGGGGCCCAGCCCAGGAGCCAGGCCCCAGGACTGGAGCTTAAAGCTCCAGGGTTAGGGAGGGCTGGCTTGGCTTAGGGGCAGCATGCAAGGCGAGAGGGCAGGGGAGGGAAGGGAGGGAAGGGAGGGGATCGCGCAGGCCAAGGTCAGCGCAGCGCCCAGGTCCACTGCCAGGTGTCAGGGTTCCTGCAGCCAAGGGGGCCCAGGCGAGGGGCAGGGCTGTGTTTCCCATAGGCAGCCTTCAGGGCGCAGAGGCCAGCTGATGGCACTCCTCTGCAATCCAGGGGAGTAGATCCTCCAGGGAGGGACCTGGACCCAAGCAGGGCCAAAGGAGGGCCCTGCGTGTGGAAAGGCTGGAGCGCCAGCATGAAGCTGGGTGGCTGGGTGGGAGGGGTCCCGGGACCCATGGGAGGAGCCCAGGCTAGGGAGCCACGCGACCTAGGACAAGCAGCAGGGAGAGAGCTCAAGGGGAAAGAGGGAAGGGGAGGAAGGGGCGGCGCGAGGAGGAGGAGGAGGAGGAGGAGGAGGAGGAAAGAGTGGGGTGGGTGGGGTGGGGGGGCGAAGGCAGGCGGCGCTAGGGGCACCGCGGGGAGCGCGCGCGGTAGGGGGCCCAAGCAAGGGGCCCCCGTCCGACCCGACGACCTGGAGCGACGCCACCCGACGCCACGGCACGCCACGCGACACGACGACGAACACGCGCTCAGGGGCCCAGCCCAGGAGCCAGGCCCCAGGACTGGAGCTTAAAGCTCCAGGGTTAGGGAGGGCTGGCTTGGCTTAGGGGCAGCATGCAAGGCGAGAGGGCAGGGGAGGGAAGGGAGGGAAGGGAGGGGATCGCGCAGGCCAAGGTCAGCGCAGCGCCCAGGTCCACTGCCAGGTGTCAGGGTTCCTGCAGCCAAGGGGGCCCAGGCGAGGGGCAGGGCTGTGTTTCCCATAGGCAGCCTTCAGGGCGCAGAGGCCAGCTGATGGCACTCCTCTGCAATCCAGGGGAGTAGATCCTCCAGGGAGGGACCTGGACCCAAGCAGGGCCAAAGGAGGGCCCTGCGTGTGGAAAGGCTGGAGCGCCAGCATGAAGCTGGGTGGCTGGGTGGGAGGGGTCCCGGGACCCATGGGAGGAGCCCAGGCTAGGGAGCCACGCGACCTAGGACAAGCAGCAGGGAGAGAGCTCAAGGGGAAAGAGGGAAGGGGAGGAAGGGGCGGCGCGAGGAGGAGGAGGAGGAGGAGGAGGAGGAGGAAAGAGTGGGGTGGGTGGGGTGGGGGGGCGAAGGCAGGCGGCGCTAGGGGCACCGCGGGGAGCGCGCGCGGTAGGGGGCCCAAGCAAGGGGCCCCCGTCCGACCCGACGACCTGGAGCGACGCCACCCGACGCCACGGCACGCCACGCGACACGACGACGAACACGCGCTCAGGGGCCCAGCCCAGGAGCCAGGCCCCAGGACTGGAGCTTAAAGCTCCAGGGTTAGGGAGGGCTGGCTTGGCTTAGGGGCAGCATGCAAGGCGAGAGGGCAGGGGAGGGAAGGGAGGGAAGGGAGGGGATCGCGCAGGCCAAGGTCAGCGCAGCGCCCAGGTCCACTGCCAGGTGTCAGGGTTCCTGCAGCCAAGGGGGCCCAGGCGAGGGGCAGGGCTGTGTTTCCCATAGGCAGCCTTCAGGGCGCAGAGGCCAGCTGATGGCACTCCTCTGCAATCCAGGGGAGTAGATCCTCCAGGGAGGGACCTGGACCCAAGCAGGGCCAAAGGAGGGCCCTGCGTGTGGAAAGGCTGGAGCGCCAGCATGAAGCTGGGTGGCTGGGTGGGAGGGGTCCCGGGACCCATGGGAGGAGCCCAGGCTAGGGAGCCACGCGACCTAGGACAAGCAGCAGGGAGAGAGCTCAAGGGGAAAGAGGGAAGGGGAGGAAGGGGCGGCGCGAGGAGGAGGAGGAGGAGGAGGAGGAGGAAAGAGTGGGGTGGGTGGGGTGGGGGGGCGAAGGCAGGCGGCGCTAGGGGCACCGCGGGGAGCGCGCGCGGTAGGGGGCCCAAGCAAGGGGCCCCCGTCCGACCCGACGACCTGGAGCGACGCCACCCGACGCCACGGCACGCCACGCGACACGACGACGAACACGCGCTCAGGGGCCCAGCCCAGGAGCCAGGCCCCAGGACTGGAGCTTAAAGCTCCAGGGTTAGGGAGGGCTGGCTTGGCTTAGGGGCAGCATGCAAGGCGAGAGGGCAGGGGAGGGAAGGGAGGGAAGGGAGGGGATCGCGCAGGCCAAGGTCAGCGCAGCGCCCAGGTCCACTGCCAGGTGTCAGGGTTCCTGCAGCCAAGGGGGCCCAGGCGAGGGGCAGGGCTGTGTTTCCCATAGGCAGCCTTCAGGGCGCAGAGGCCAGCTGATGGCACTCCTCTGCAATCCAGGGGAGTAGATCCTCCAGGGAGGGACCTGGACCCAAGCAGGGCCAAAGGAGGGCCCTGCGTGTGGAAAGGCTGGAGCGCCAGCATGAAGCTGGGTGGCTGGGTGGGAGGGGTCCCGGGACCCATGGGAGGAGCCCAGGCTAGGGAGCCACGCGACCTAGGACAAGCAGCAGGGAGAGAGCTCAAGGGGAAAGAGGGAAGGGGAGGAAGGGGCGGCGCGAGGAGGAGGAGGAGGAGGAGGAGGAGGAGGAAAGAGTGGGGTGGGTGGGGTGGGGGGGCGAAGGCAGGCGGCGCTAGGGGCACCGCGGGGAGCGCGCGCGGTAGGGGGCCCAAGCAAGGGGCCCCCGTCCGACCCGACGACCTGGAGCGACGCCACCCGACGCCACGGCACGCCACGCGACACGACGACGAACACGCGCTCAGGGGCCCAGCCCAGGAGCCAGGCCCCAGGACTGGAGCTTAAAGCTCCAGGGTTAGGGAGGGCTGGCTTGGCTTAGGGGCAGCATGCAAGGCGAGAGGGCAGGGGAGGGAAGGGAGGGAAGGGAGGGGATCGCGCAGGCCAAGGTCAGCGCAGCGCCCAGGTCCACTGCCAGGTGTCAGGGTTCCTGCAGCCAAGGGGGCCCAGGCGAGGGGCAGGGCTGTGTTTCCCATAGGCAGCCTTCAGGGCGCAGAGGCCAGCTGATGGCACTCCTCTGCAATCCAGGGGAGTAGATCCTCCAGGGAGGGACCTGGACCCAAGCAGGGCCAAAGGAGGGCCCTGCGTGTGGAAAGGCTGGAGCGCCAGCATGAAGCTGGGTGGCTGGGTGGGAGGGGTCCCGGGACCCATGGGAGGAGCCCAGGCTAGGGAGCCACGCGACCTAGGACAAGCAGCAGGGAGAGAGCTCAAGGGGAAAGAGGGAAGGGGAGGAAGGGGCGGCGCGAGGAGGAGGAGGAGGAGGAGGAGGAGGAGGAAAGAGTGGGGTGGGTGGGGTGGGGGGGCGAAGGCAGGCGGCGCTAGGGGCACCGCGGGGAGCGCGCGCGGTAGGGGGCCCAAGCAAGGGGCCCCCGTCCGACCCGACGACCTGGAGCGACGCCACCCGACGCCACGGCACGCCACGCGACACGACGACGAACACGCGCTCAGGGGCCCAGCCCAGGAGCCAGGCCCCAGGACTGGAGCTTAAAGCTCCAGGGTTAGGGAGGGCTGGCTTGGCTTAGGGGCAGCATGCAAGGCGAGAGGGCAGGGGAGGGAAGGGAGGGAAGGGAGGGGATCGCGCAGGCCAAGGTCAGCGCAGCGCCCAGGTCCACTGCCAGGTGTCAGGGTTCCTGCAGCCAAGGGGGCCCAGGCGAGGGGCAGGGCTGTGTTTCCCATAGGCAGCCTTCAGGGCGCAGAGGCCAGCTGATGGCACTCCTCTGCAATCCAGGGGAGTAGATCCTCCAGGGAGGGACCTGGACCCAAGCAGGGCCAAAGGAGGGCCCTGCGTGTGGAAAGGCTGGAGCGCCAGCATGAAGCTGGGTGGCTGGGTGGGAGGGGTCCCGGGACCCATGGGAGGAGCCCAGGCTAGGGAGCCACGCGACCTAGGACAAGCAGCAGGGAGAGAGCTCAAGGGGAAAGAGGGAAGGGGAGGAAGGGGCGGCGCGAGGAGGAGGAGGAGGAGGAGGAGGAGGAGGAAAGAGTGGGGTGGGTGGGGTGGGGGGGCGAAGGCAGGCGGCGCTAGGGGCACCGCGGGGAGCGCGCGCGGTAGGGGGCCCAAGCAAGGGGCCCCCGTCCGACCCGACGACCTGGAGCGACGCCACCCGACGCCACGGCACGCCACGCGACACGACGACGAACACGCGCTCAGGGGCCCAGCCCAGGAGCCAGGCCCCAGGACTGGAGCTTAAAGCTCCAGGGTTAGGGAGGGCTGGCTTGGCTTAGGGGCAGCATGCAAGGCGAGAGGGCAGGGGAGGGAAGGGAGGGAAGGGAGGGGATCGCGCAGGCCAAGGTCAGCGCAGCGCCCAGGTCCACTGCCAGGTGTCAGGGTTCCTGCAGCCAAGGGGGCCCAGGCGAGGGGCAGGGCTGTGTTTCCCATAGGCAGCCTTCAGGGCGCAGAGGCCAGCTGATGGCACTCCTCTGCAATCCAGGGGAGTAGATCCTCCAGGGAGGGACCTGGACCCAAGCAGGGCCAAAGGAGGGCCCTGCGTGTGGAAAGGCTGGAGCGCCAGCATGAAGCTGGGTGGCTGGGTGGGAGGGGTCCCGGGACCCATGGGAGGAGCCCAGGCTAGGGAGCCACGCGACCTAGGACAAGCAGCAGGGAGAGAGCTCAAGGGGAAAGAGGGAAGGGGAGGAAGGGGCGGCGCGAGGAGGAGGAGGAGGAGGAGGAGGAGGAGGAAAGAGTGGGGTGGGTGGGGTGGGGGGGCGAAGGCAGGCGGCGCTAGGGGCACCGCGGGGAGCGCGCGCGGTAGGGGGCCCAAGCAAGGGGCCCCCGTCCGACCCGACGACCTGGAGCGACGCCACCCGACGCCACGGCACGCCACGCGACACGACGACGAACACGCGCTCAGGGGCCCAGCCCAGGAGCCAGGCCCCAGGACTGGAGCTTAAAGCTCCAGGGTTAGGGAGGGCTGGCTTGGCTTAGGGGCAGCATGCAAGGCGAGAGGGCAGGGGAGGGAAGGGAGGGAAGGGAGGGGATCGCGCAGGCCAAGGTCAGCGCAGCGCCCAGGTCCACTGCCAGGTGTCAGGGTTCCTGCAGCCAAGGGGGCCCAGGCGAGGGGCAGGGCTGTGTTTCCCATAGGCAGCCTTCAGGGCGCAGAGGCCAGCTGATGGCACTCCTCTGCAATCCAGGGGAGTAGATCCTCCAGGGAGGGACCTGGACCCAAGCAGGGCCAAAGGAGGGCCCTGCGTGTGGAAAGGCTGGAGCGCCAGCATGAAGCTGGGTGGCTGGGTGGGAGGGGTCCCGGGACCCATGGGAGGAGCCCAGGCTAGGGAGCCACGCGACCTAGGACAAGCAGCAGGGAGAGAGCTCAAGGGGAAAGAGGGAAGGGGAGGAAGGGGCGGCGCGAGGAGGAGGAGGAGGAGGAGGAGGAGGAAAGAGTGGGGTGGGTGGGGTGGGGGGGCGAAGGCAGGCGGCGCTAGGGGCACCGCGGGGAGCGCGCGCGGTAGGGGGCCCAAGCAAGGGGCCCCCGTCCGACCCGACGACCTGGAGCGACGCCACCCGACGCCACGGCACGCCACGCGACACGACGACGAACACGCGCTCAGGGGCCCAGCCCAGGAGCCAGGCCCCAGGACTGGAGCTTAAAGCTCCAGGGTTAGGGAGGGCTGGCTTGGCTTAGGGGCAGCATGCAAGGCGAGAGGGCAGGGGAGGGAAGGGAGGGAAGGGAGGGGATCGCGCAGGCCAAGGTCAGCGCAGCGCCCAGGTCCACTGCCAGGTGTCAGGGTTCCTGCAGCCAAGGGGGCCCAGGCGAGGGGCAGGGCTGTGTTTCCCATAGGCAGCCTTCAGGGCGCAGAGGCCAGCTGATGGCACTCCTCTGCAATCCAGGGGAGTAGATCCTCCAGGGAGGGACCTGGACCCAAGCAGGGCCAAAGGAGGGCCCTGCGTGTGGAAAGGCTGGAGCGCCAGCATGAAGCTGGGTGGCTGGGTGGGAGGGGTCCCGGGACCCATGGGAGGAGCCCAGGCTAGGGAGCCACGCGACCTAGGACAAGCAGCAGGGAGAGAGCTCAAGGGGAAAGAGGGAAGGGGAGGAAGGGGCGGCGCGAGGAGGAGGAGGAGGAGGAGGAGGAGGAGGAAAGAGTGGGGTGGGTGGGGTGGGGGGGCGAAGGCAGGCGGCGCTAGGGGCACCGCGGGGAGCGCGCGCGGTAGGGGGCCCAAGCAAGGGGCCCCCGTCCGACCCGACGACCTGGAGCGACGCCACCCGACGCCACGGCACGCCACGCGACACGACGACGAACACGCGCTCAGGGGCCCAGCCCAGGAGCCAGGCCCCAGGACTGGAGCTTAAAGCTCCAGGGTTAGGGAGGGCTGGCTTGGCTTAGGGGCAGCATGCAAGGCGAGAGGGCAGGGGAGGGAAGGGAGGGAAGGGAGGGGATCGCGCAGGCCAAGGTCAGCGCAGCGCCCAGGTCCACTGCCAGGTGTCAGGGTTCCTGCAGCCAAGGGGGCCCAGGCGAGGGGCAGGGCTGTGTTTCCCATAGGCAGCCTTCAGGGCGCAGAGGCCAGCTGATGGCACTCCTCTGCAATCCAGGGGAGTAGATCCTCCAGGGAGGGACCTGGACCCAAGCAGGGCCAAAGGAGGGCCCTGCGTGTGGAAAGGCTGGAGCGCCAGCATGAAGCTGGGTGGCTGGGTGGGAGGGGTCCCGGGACCCATGGGAGGAGCCCAGGCTAGGGAGCCACGCGACCTAGGACAAGCAGCAGGGAGAGAGCTCAAGGGGAAAGAGGGAAGGGGAGGAAGGGGCGGCGCGAGGAGGAGGAGGAGGAGGAGGAGGAGGAGGAAAGAGTGGGGTGGGTGGGGTGGGGGGGCGAAGGCAGGCGGCGCTAGGGGCACCGCGGGGAGCGCGCGCGGTAGGGGGCCCAAGCAAGGGGCCCCCGTCCGACCCGACGACCTGGAGCGACGCCACCCGACGCCACGGCACGCCACGCGACACGACGACGAACACGCGCTCAGGGGCCCAGCCCAGGAGCCAGGCCCCAGGACTGGAGCTTAAAGCTCCAGGGTTAGGGAGGGCTGGCTTGGCTTAGGGGCAGCATGCAAGGCGAGAGGGCAGGGGAGGGAAGGGAGGGAAGGGAGGGGATCGCGCAGGCCAAGGTCAGCGCAGCGCCCAGGTCCACTGCCAGGTGTCAGGGTTCCTGCAGCCAAGGGGGCCCAGGCGAGGGGCAGGGCTGTGTTTCCCATAGGCAGCCTTCAGGGCGCAGAGGCCAGCTGATGGCACTCCTCTGCAATCCAGGGGAGTAGATCCTCCAGGGAGGGACCTGGACCCAAGCAGGGCCAAAGGAGGGCCCTGCGTGTGGAAAGGCTGGAGCGCCAGCATGAAGCTGGGTGGCTGGGTGGGAGGGGTCCCGGGACCCATGGGAGGAGCCCAGGCTAGGGAGCCACGCGACCTAGGACAAGCAGCAGGGAGAGAGCTCAAGGGGAAAGAGGGAAGGGGAGGAAGGGGCGGCGCGAGGAGGAGGAGGAGGAGGAGGAGGAGGAGGAAAGAGTGGGGTGGGTGGGGTGGGGGGGCGAAGGCAGGCGGCGCTAGGGGCACCGCGGGGAGCGCGCGCGGTAGGGGGCCCAAGCAAGGGGCCCCCGTCCGACCCGACGACCTGGAGCGACGCCACCCGACGCCACGGCACGCCACGCGACACGACGACGAACACGCGCTCAGGGGCCCAGCCCAGGAGCCAGGCCCCAGGACTGGAGCTTAAAGCTCCAGGGTTAGGGAGGGCTGGCTTGGCTTAGGGGCAGCATGCAAGGCGAGAGGGCAGGGGAGGGAAGGGAGGGAAGGGAGGGGATCGCGCAGGCCAAGGTCAGCGCAGCGCCCAGGTCCACTGCCAGGTGTCAGGGTTCCTGCAGCCAAGGGGGCCCAGGCGAGGGGCAGGGCTGTGTTTCCCATAGGCAGCCTTCAGGGCGCAGAGGCCAGCTGATGGCACTCCTCTGCAATCCAGGGGAGTAGATCCTCCAGGGAGGGACCTGGACCCAAGCAGGGCCAAAGGAGGGCCCTGCGTGTGGAAAGGCTGGAGCGCCAGCATGAAGCTGGGTGGCTGGGTGGGAGGGGTCCCGGGACCCATGGGAGGAGCCCAGGCTAGGGAGCCACGCGACCTAGGACAAGCAGCAGGGAGAGAGCTCAAGGGGAAAGAGGGAAGGGGAGGAAGGGGCGGCGCGAGGAGGAGGAGGAGGAGGAGGAGGAGGAGGAGGAAAGAGTGGGGTGGGTGGGGTGGGGGGGCGAAGGCAGGCGGCGCTAGGGGCACCGCGGGGAGCGCGCGCGGTAGGGGGCCCAAGCAAGGGGCCCCCGTCCGACCCGACGACCTGGAGCGACGCCACCCGACGCCACGGCACGCCACGCGACACGACGACGAACACGCGCTCAGGGGCCCAGCCCAGGAGCCAGGCCCCAGGACTGGAGCTTAAAGCTCCAGGGTTAGGGAGGGCTGGCTTGGCTTAGGGGCAGCATGCAAGGCGAGAGGGCAGGGGAGGGAAGGGAGGGAAGGGAGGGGATCGCGCAGGCCAAGGTCAGCGCAGCGCCCAGGTCCACTGCCAGGTGTCAGGGTTCCTGCAGCCAAGGGGGCCCAGGCGAGGGGCAGGGCTGTGTTTCCCATAGGCAGCCTTCAGGGCGCAGAGGCCAGCTGATGGCACTCCTCTGCAATCCAGGGGAGTAGATCCTCCAGGGAGGGACCTGGACCCAAGCAGGGCCAAAGGAGGGCCCTGCGTGTGGAAAGGCTGGAGCGCCAGCATGAAGCTGGGTGGCTGGGTGGGAGGGGTCCCGGGACCCATGGGAGGAGCCCAGGCTAGGGAGCCACGCGACCTAGGACAAGCAGCAGGGAGAGAGCTCAAGGGGAAAGAGGGAAGGGGAGGAAGGGGCGGCGCGAGGAGGAGGAGGAGGAGGAGGAGGAGGAGGAAAGAGTGGGGTGGGTGGGGTGGGGGGGCGAAGGCAGGCGGCGCTAGGGGCACCGCGGGGAGCGCGCGCGGTAGGGGGCCCAAGCAAGGGGCCCCCGTCCGACCCGACGACCTGGAGCGACGCCACCCGACGCCACGGCACGCCACGCGACACGACGACGAACACGCGCTCAGGGGCCCAGCCCAGGAGCCAGGCCCCAGGACTGGAGCTTAAAGCTCCAGGGTTAGGGAGGGCTGGCTTGGCTTAGGGGCAGCATGCAAGGCGAGAGGGCAGGGGAGGGAAGGGAGGGAAGGGAGGGGATCGCGCAGGCCAAGGTCAGCGCAGCGCCCAGGTCCACTGCCAGGTGTCAGGGTTCCTGCAGCCAAGGGGGCCCAGGCGAGGGGCAGGGCTGTGTTTCCCATAGGCAGCCTTCAGGGCGCAGAGGCCAGCTGATGGCACTCCTCTGCAATCCAGGGGAGTAGATCCTCCAGGGAGGGACCTGGACCCAAGCAGGGCCAAAGGAGGGCCCTGCGTGTGGAAAGGCTGGAGCGCCAGCATGAAGCTGGGTGGCTGGGTGGGAGGGGTCCCGGGACCCATGGGAGGAGCCCAGGCTAGGGAGCCACGCGACCTAGGACAAGCAGCAGGGAGAGAGCTCAAGGGGAAAGAGGGAAGGGGAGGAAGGGGCGGCGCGAGGAGGAGGAGGAGGAGGAGGAGGAGGAGGAAAGAGTGGGGTGGGTGGGGTGGGGGGGCGAAGGCAGGCGGCGCTAGGGGCACCGCGGGGAGCGCGCGCGGTAGGGGGCCCAAGCAAGGGGCCCCCGTCCGACCCGACGACCTGGAGCGACGCCACCCGACGCCACGGCACGCCACGCGACACGACGACGAACACGCGCTCAGGGGCCCAGCCCAGGAGCCAGGCCCCAGGACTGGAGCTTAAAGCTCCAGGGTTAGGGAGGGCTGGCTTGGCTTAGGGGCAGCATGCAAGGCGAGAGGGCAGGGGAGGGAAGGGAGGGAAGGGAGGGGATCGCGCAGGCCAAGGTCAGCGCAGCGCCCAGGTCCACTGCCAGGTGTCAGGGTTCCTGCAGCCAAGGGGGCCCAGGCGAGGGGCAGGGCTGTGTTTCCCATAGGCAGCCTTCAGGGCGCAGAGGCCAGCTGATGGCACTCCTCTGCAATCCAGGGGAGTAGATCCTCCAGGGAGGGACCTGGACCCAAGCAGGGCCAAAGGAGGGCCCTGCGTGTGGAAAGGCTGGAGCGCCAGCATGAAGCTGGGTGGCTGGGTGGGAGGGGTCCCGGGACCCATGGGAGGAGCCCAGGCTAGGGAGCCACGCGACCTAGGACAAGCAGCAGGGAGAGAGCTCAAGGGGAAAGAGGGAAGGGGAGGAAGGGGCGGCGCGAGGAGGAGGAGGAGGAGGAGGAGGAGGAGGAAAGAGTGGGGTGGGTGGGGTGGGGGGGCGAAGGCAGGCGGCGCTAGGGGCACCGCGGGGAGCGCGCGCGGTAGGGGGCCCAAGCAAGGGGCCCCCGTCCGACCCGACGACCTGGAGCGACGCCACCCGACGCCACGGCACGCCACGCGACACGACGACGAACACGCGCTCAGGGGCCCAGCCCAGGAGCCAGGCCCCAGGACTGGAGCTTAAAGCTCCAGGGTTAGGGAGGGCTGGCTTGGCTTAGGGGCAGCATGCAAGGCGAGAGGGCAGGGGAGGGAAGGGAGGGAAGGGAGGGGATCGCGCAGGCCAAGGTCAGCGCAGCGCCCAGGTCCACTGCCAGGTGTCAGGGTTCCTGCAGCCAAGGGGGCCCAGGCGAGGGGCAGGGCTGTGTTTCCCATAGGCAGCCTTCAGGGCGCAGAGGCCAGCTGATGGCACTCCTCTGCAATCCAGGGGAGTAGATCCTCCAGGGAGGGACCTGGACCCAAGCAGGGCCAAAGGAGGGCCCTGCGTGTGGAAAGGCTGGAGCGCCAGCATGAAGCTGGGTGGCTGGGTGGGAGGGGTCCCGGGACCCATGGGAGGAGCCCAGGCTAGGGAGCCACGCGACCTAGGACAAGCAGCAGGGAGAGAGCTCAAGGGGAAAGAGGGAAGGGGAGGAAGGGGCGGCGCGAGGAGGAGGAGGAGGAGGAGGAGGAGGAGGAGGAAAGAGTGGGGTGGGTGGGGTGGGGGGGCGAAGGCAGGCGGCGCTAGGGGCACCGCGGGGAGCGCGCGCGGTAGGGGGCCCAAGCAAGGGGCCCCCGTCCGACCCGACGACCTGGAGCGACGCCACCCGACGCCACGGCACGCCACGCGACACGACGACGAACACGCGCTCAGGGGCCCAGCCCAGGAGCCAGGCCCCAGGACTGGAGCTTAAAGCTCCAGGGTTAGGGAGGGCTGGCTTGGCTTAGGGGCAGCATGCAAGGCGAGAGGGCAGGGGAGGGAAGGGAGGGAAGGGAGGGGATCGCGCAGGCCAAGGTCAGCGCAGCGCCCAGGTCCACTGCCAGGTGTCAGGGTTCCTGCAGCCAAGGGGGCCCAGGCGAGGGGCAGGGCTGTGTTTCCCATAGGCAGCCTTCAGGGCGCAGAGGCCAGCTGATGGCACTCCTCTGCAATCCAGGGGAGTAGATCCTCCAGGGAGGGACCTGGACCCAAGCAGGGCCAAAGGAGGGCCCTGCGTGTGGAAAGGCTGGAGCGCCAGCATGAAGCTGGGTGGCTGGGTGGGAGGGGTCCCGGGACCCATGGGAGGAGCCCAGGCTAGGGAGCCACGCGACCTAGGACAAGCAGCAGGGAGAGAGCTCAAGGGGAAAGAGGGAAGGGGAGGAAGGGGCGGCGCGAGGAGGAGGAGGAGGAGGAGGAGGAGGAGGAAAGAGTGGGGTGGGTGGGGTGGGGGGGCGAAGGCAGGCGGCGCTAGGGGCACCGCGGGGAGCGCGCGCGGTAGGGGGCCCAAGCAAGGGGCCCCCGTCCGACCCGACGACCTGGAGCGACGCCACCCGACGCCACGGCACGCCACGCGACACGACGACGAACACGCGCTCAGGGGCCCAGCCCAGGAGCCAGGCCCCAGGACTGGAGCTTAAAGCTCCAGGGTTAGGGAGGGCTGGCTTGGCTTAGGGGCAGCATGCAAGGCGAGAGGGCAGGGGAGGGAAGGGAGGGAAGGGAGGGGATCGCGCAGGCCAAGGTCAGCGCAGCGCCCAGGTCCACTGCCAGGTGTCAGGGTTCCTGCAGCCAAGGGGGCCCAGGCGAGGGGCAGGGCTGTGTTTCCCATAGGCAGCCTTCAGGGCGCAGAGGCCAGCTGATGGCACTCCTCTGCAATCCAGGGGAGTAGATCCTCCAGGGAGGGACCTGGACCCAAGCAGGGCCAAAGGAGGGCCCTGCGTGTGGAAAGGCTGGAGCGCCAGCATGAAGCTGGGTGGCTGGGTGGGAGGGGTCCCGGGACCCATGGGAGGAGCCCAGGCTAGGGAGCCACGCGACCTAGGACAAGCAGCAGGGAGAGAGCTCAAGGGGAAAGAGGGAAGGGGAGGAAGGGGCGGCGCGAGGAGGAGGAGGAGGAGGAGGAGGAGGAGGAAAGAGTGGGGTGGGTGGGGTGGGGGGGCGAAGGCAGGCGGCGCTAGGGGCACCGCGGGGAGCGCGCGCGGTAGGGGGCCCAAGCAAGGGGCCCCCGTCCGACCCGACGACCTGGAGCGACGCCACCCGACGCCACGGCACGCCACGCGACACGACGACGAACACGCGCTCAGGGGCCCAGCCCAGGAGCCAGGCCCCAGGACTGGAGCTTAAAGCTCCAGGGTTAGGGAGGGCTGGCTTGGCTTAGGGGCAGCATGCAAGGCGAGAGGGCAGGGGAGGGAAGGGAGGGAAGGGAGGGGATCGCGCAGGCCAAGGTCAGCGCAGCGCCCAGGTCCACTGCCAGGTGTCAGGGTTCCTGCAGCCAAGGGGGCCCAGGCGAGGGGCAGGGCTGTGTTTCCCATAGGCAGCCTTCAGGGCGCAGAGGCCAGCTGATGGCACTCCTCTGCAATCCAGGGGAGTAGATCCTCCAGGGAGGGACCTGGACCCAAGCAGGGCCAAAGGAGGGCCCTGCGTGTGGAAAGGCTGGAGCGCCAGCATGAAGCTGGGTGGCTGGGTGGGAGGGGTCCCGGGACCCATGGGAGGAGCCCAGGCTAGGGAGCCACGCGACCTAGGACAAGCAGCAGGGAGAGAGCTCAAGGGGAAAGAGGGAAGGGGAGGAAGGGGCGGCGCGAGGAGGAGGAGGAGGAGGAGGAGGAGGAGGAAAGAGTGGGGTGGGTGGGGTGGGGGGGCGAAGGCAGGCGGCGCTAGGGGCACCGCGGGGAGCGCGCGCGGTAGGGGGCCCAAGCAAGGGGCCCCCGTCCGACCCGACGACCTGGAGCGACGCCACCCGACGCCACGGCACGCCACGCGACACGACGACGAACACGCGCTCAGGGGCCCAGCCCAGGAGCCAGGCCCCAGGACTGGAGCTTAAAGCTCCAGGGTTAGGGAGGGCTGGCTTGGCTTAGGGGCAGCATGCAAGGCGAGAGGGCAGGGGAGGGAAGGGAGGGAAGGGAGGGGATCGCGCAGGCCAAGGTCAGCGCAGCGCCCAGGTCCACTGCCAGGTGTCAGGGTTCCTGCAGCCAAGGGGGCCCAGGCGAGGGGCAGGGCTGTGTTTCCCATAGGCAGCCTTCAGGGCGCAGAGGCCAGCTGATGGCACTCCTCTGCAATCCAGGGGAGTAGATCCTCCAGGGAGGGACCTGGACCCAAGCAGGGCCAAAGGAGGGCCCTGCGTGTGGAAAGGCTGGAGCGCCAGCATGAAGCTGGGTGGCTGGGTGGGAGGGGTCCCGGGACCCATGGGAGGAGCCCAGGCTAGGGAGCCACGCGACCTAGGACAAGCAGCAGGGAGAGAGCTCAAGGGGAAAGAGGGAAGGGGAGGAAGGGGCGGCGCGAGGAGGAGGAGGAGGAGGAGGAGGAGGAGGAAAGAGTGGGGTGGGTGGGGTGGGGGGGCGAAGGCAGGCGGCGCTAGGGGCACCGCGGGGAGCGCGCGCGGTAGGGGGCCCAAGCAAGGGGCCCCCGTCCGACCCGACGACCTGGAGCGACGCCACCCGACGCCACGGCACGCCACGCGACACGACGACGAACACGCGCTCAGGGGCCCAGCCCAGGAGCCAGGCCCCAGGACTGGAGCTTAAAGCTCCAGGGTTAGGGAGGGCTGGCTTGGCTTAGGGGCAGCATGCAAGGCGAGAGGGCAGGGGAGGGAAGGGAGGGAAGGGAGGGGATCGCGCAGGCCAAGGTCAGCGCAGCGCCCAGGTCCACTGCCAGGTGTCAGGGTTCCTGCAGCCAAGGGGGCCCAGGCGAGGGGCAGGGCTGTGTTTCCCATAGGCAGCCTTCAGGGCGCAGAGGCCAGCTGATGGCACTCCTCTGCAATCCAGGGGAGTAGATCCTCCAGGGAGGGACCTGGACCCAAGCAGGGCCAAAGGAGGGCCCTGCGTGTGGAAAGGCTGGAGCGCCAGCATGAAGCTGGGTGGCTGGGTGGGAGGGGTCCCGGGACCCATGGGAGGAGCCCAGGCTAGGGAGCCACGCGACCTAGGACAAGCAGCAGGGAGAGAGCTCAAGGGGAAAGAGGGAAGGGGAGGAAGGGGCGGCGCGAGGAGGAGGAGGAGGAGGAGGAGGAGGAGGAAAGAGTGGGGTGGGTGGGGTGGGGGGGCGAAGGCAGGCGGCGCTAGGGGCACCGCGGGGAGCGCGCGCGGTAGGGGGCCCAAGCAAGGGGCCCCCGTCCGACCCGACGACCTGGAGCGACGCCACCCGACGCCACGGCACGCCACGCGACACGACGACGAACACGCGCTCAGGGGCCCAGCCCAGGAGCCAGGCCCCAGGACTGGAGCTTAAAGCTCCAGGGTTAGGGAGGGCTGGCTTGGCTTAGGGGCAGCATGCAAGGCGAGAGGGCAGGGGAGGGAAGGGAGGGAAGGGAGGGGATCGCGCAGGCCAAGGTCAGCGCAGCGCCCAGGTCCACTGCCAGGTGTCAGGGTTCCTGCAGCCAAGGGGGCCCAGGCGAGGGGCAGGGCTGTGTTTCCCATAGGCAGCCTTCAGGGCGCAGAGGCCAGCTGATGGCACTCCTCTGCAATCCAGGGGAGTAGATCCTCCAGGGAGGGACCTGGACCCAAGCAGGGCCAAAGGAGGGCCCTGCGTGTGGAAAGGCTGGAGCGCCAGCATGAAGCTGGGTGGCTGGGTGGGAGGGGTCCCGGGACCCATGGGAGGAGCCCAGGCTAGGGAGCCACGCGACCTAGGACAAGCAGCAGGGAGAGAGCTCAAGGGGAAAGAGGGAAGGGGAGGAAGGGGCGGCGCGAGGAGGAGGAGGAGGAGGAGGAGGAGGAGGAAAGAGTGGGGTGGGTGGGGTGGGGGGGCGAAGGCAGGCGGCGCTAGGGGCACCGCGGGGAGCGCGCGCGGTAGGGGGCCCAAGCAAGGGGCCCCCGTCCGACCCGACGACCTGGAGCGACGCCACCCGACGCCACGGCACGCCACGCGACACGACGACGAACACGCGCTCAGGGGCCCAGCCCAGGAGCCAGGCCCCAGGACTGGAGCTTAAAGCTCCAGGGTTAGGGAGGGCTGGCTTGGCTTAGGGGCAGCATGCAAGGCGAGAGGGCAGGGGAGGGAAGGGAGGGAAGGGAGGGGATCGCGCAGGCCAAGGTCAGCGCAGCGCCCAGGTCCACTGCCAGGTGTCAGGGTTCCTGCAGCCAAGGGGGCCCAGGCGAGGGGCAGGGCTGTGTTTCCCATAGGCAGCCTTCAGGGCGCAGAGGCCAGCTGATGGCACTCCTCTGCAATCCAGGGGAGTAGATCCTCCAGGGAGGGACCTGGACCCAAGCAGGGCCAAAGGAGGGCCCTGCGTGTGGAAAGGCTGGAGCGCCAGCATGAAGCTGGGTGGCTGGGTGGGAGGGGTCCCGGGACCCATGGGAGGAGCCCAGGCTAGGGAGCCACGCGACCTAGGACAAGCAGCAGGGAGAGAGCTCAAGGGGAAAGAGGGAAGGGGAGGAAGGGGCGGCGCGAGGAGGAGGAGGAGGAGGAGGAGGAGGAGGAAAGAGTGGGGTGGGTGGGGTGGGGGGGCGAAGGCAGGCGGCGCTAGGGGCACCGCGGGGAGCGCGCGCGGTAGGGGGCCCAAGCAAGGGGCCCCCGTCCGACCCGACGACCTGGAGCGACGCCACCCGACGCCACGGCACGCCACGCGACACGACGACGAACACGCGCTCAGGGGCCCAGCCCAGGAGCCAGGCCCCAGGACTGGAGCTTAAAGCTCCAGGGTTAGGGAGGGCTGGCTTGGCTTAGGGGCAGCATGCAAGGCGAGAGGGCAGGGGAGGGAAGGGAGGGAAGGGAGGGGATCGCGCAGGCCAAGGTCAGCGCAGCGCCCAGGTCCACTGCCAGGTGTCAGGGTTCCTGCAGCCAAGGGGGCCCAGGCGAGGGGCAGGGCTGTGTTTCCCATAGGCAGCCTTCAGGGCGCAGAGGCCAGCTGATGGCACTCCTCTGCAATCCAGGGGAGTAGATCCTCCAGGGAGGGACCTGGACCCAAGCAGGGCCAAAGGAGGGCCCTGCGTGTGGAAAGGCTGGAGCGCCAGCATGAAGCTGGGTGGCTGGGTGGGAGGGGTCCCGGGACCCATGGGAGGAGCCCAGGCTAGGGAGCCACGCGACCTAGGACAAGCAGCAGGGAGAGAGCTCAAGGGGAAAGAGGGAAGGGGAGGAAGGGGCGGCGCGAGGAGGAGGAGGAGGAGGAGGAGGAGGAGGAGGAAAGAGTGGGGTGGGTGGGGTGGGGGGGCGAAGGCAGGCGGCGCTAGGGGCACCGCGGGGAGCGCGCGCGGTAGGGGGCCCAAGCAAGGGGCCCCCGTCCGACCCGACGACCTGGAGCGACGCCACCCGACGCCACGGCACGCCACGCGACACGACGACGAACACGCGCTCAGGGGCCCAGCCCAGGAGCCAGGCCCCAGGACTGGAGCTTAAAGCTCCAGGGTTAGGGAGGGCTGGCTTGGCTTAGGGGCAGCATGCAAGGCGAGAGGGCAGGGGAGGGAAGGGAGGGAAGGGAGGGGATCGCGCAGGCCAAGGTCAGCGCAGCGCCCAGGTCCACTGCCAGGTGTCAGGGTTCCTGCAGCCAAGGGGGCCCAGGCGAGGGGCAGGGCTGTGTTTCCCATAGGCAGCCTTCAGGGCGCAGAGGCCAGCTGATGGCACTCCTCTGCAATCCAGGGGAGTAGATCCTCCAGGGAGGGACCTGGACCCAAGCAGGGCCAAAGGAGGGCCCTGCGTGTGGAAAGGCTGGAGCGCCAGCATGAAGCTGGGTGGCTGGGTGGGAGGGGTCCCGGGACCCATGGGAGGAGCCCAGGCTAGGGAGCCACGCGACCTAGGACAAGCAGCAGGGAGAGAGCTCAAGGGGAAAGAGGGAAGGGGAGGAAGGGGCGGCGCGAGGAGGAGGAGGAGGAGGAGGAGGAGGAGGAAAGAGTGGGGTGGGTGGGGTGGGGGGGCGAAGGCAGGCGGCGCTAGGGGCACCGCGGGGAGCGCGCGCGGTAGGGGGCCCAAGCAAGGGGCCCCCGTCCGACCCGACGACCTGGAGCGACGCCACCCGACGCCACGGCACGCCACGCGACACGACGACGAACACGCGCTCAGGGGCCCAGCCCAGGAGCCAGGCCCCAGGACTGGAGCTTAAAGCTCCAGGGTTAGGGAGGGCTGGCTTGGCTTAGGGGCAGCATGCAAGGCGAGAGGGCAGGGGAGGGAAGGGAGGGAAGGGAGGGGATCGCGCAGGCCAAGGTCAGCGCAGCGCCCAGGTCCACTGCCAGGTGTCAGGGTTCCTGCAGCCAAGGGGGCCCAGGCGAGGGGCAGGGCTGTGTTTCCCATAGGCAGCCTTCAGGGCGCAGAGGCCAGCTGATGGCACTCCTCTGCAATCCAGGGGAGTAGATCCTCCAGGGAGGGACCTGGACCCAAGCAGGGCCAAAGGAGGGCCCTGCGTGTGGAAAGGCTGGAGCGCCAGCATGAAGCTGGGTGGCTGGGTGGGAGGGGTCCCGGGACCCATGGGAGGAGCCCAGGCTAGGGAGCCACGCGACCTAGGACAAGCAGCAGGGAGAGAGCTCAAGGGGAAAGAGGGAAGGGGAGGAAGGGGCGGCGCGAGGAGGAGGAGGAGGAGGAGGAGGAGGAGGAAAGAGTGGGGTGGGTGGGGTGGGGGGGCGAAGGCAGGCGGCGCTAGGGGCACCGCGGGGAGCGCGCGCGGTAGGGGGCCCAAGCAAGGGGCCCCCGTCCGACCCGACGACCTGGAGCGACGCCACCCGACGCCACGGCACGCCACGCGACACGACGACGAACACGCGCTCAGGGGCCCAGCCCAGGAGCCAGGCCCCAGGACTGGAGCTTAAAGCTCCAGGGTTAGGGAGGGCTGGCTTGGCTTAGGGGCAGCATGCAAGGCGAGAGGGCAGGGGAGGGAAGGGAGGGAAGGGAGGGGATCGCGCAGGCCAAGGTCAGCGCAGCGCCCAGGTCCACTGCCAGGTGTCAGGGTTCCTGCAGCCAAGGGGGCCCAGGCGAGGGGCAGGGCTGTGTTTCCCATAGGCAGCCTTCAGGGCGCAGAGGCCAGCTGATGGCACTCCTCTGCAATCCAGGGGAGTAGATCCTCCAGGGAGGGACCTGGACCCAAGCAGGGCCAAAGGAGGGCCCTGCGTGTGGAAAGGCTGGAGCGCCAGCATGAAGCTGGGTGGCTGGGTGGGAGGGGTCCCGGGACCCATGGGAGGAGCCCAGGCTAGGGAGCCACGCGACCTAGGACAAGCAGCAGGGAGAGAGCTCAAGGGGAAAGAGGGAAGGGGAGGAAGGGGCGGCGCGAGGAGGAGGAGGAGGAGGAGGAGGAGGAGGAGGAAAGAGTGGGGTGGGTGGGGTGGGGGGGCGAAGGCAGGCGGCGCTAGGGGCACCGCGGGGAGCGCGCGCGGTAGGGGGCCCAAGCAAGGGGCCCCCGTCCGACCCGACGACCTGGAGCGACGCCACCCGACGCCACGGCACGCCACGCGACACGACGACGAACACGCGCTCAGGGGCCCAGCCCAGGAGCCAGGCCCCAGGACTGGAGCTTAAAGCTCCAGGGTTAGGGAGGGCTGGCTTGGCTTAGGGGCAGCATGCAAGGCGAGAGGGCAGGGGAGGGAAGGGAGGGAAGGGAGGGGATCGCGCAGGCCAAGGTCAGCGCAGCGCCCAGGTCCACTGCCAGGTGTCAGGGTTCCTGCAGCCAAGGGGGCCCAGGCGAGGGGCAGGGCTGTGTTTCCCATAGGCAGCCTTCAGGGCGCAGAGGCCAGCTGATGGCACTCCTCTGCAATCCAGGGGAGTAGATCCTCCAGGGAGGGACCTGGACCCAAGCAGGGCCAAAGGAGGGCCCTGCGTGTGGAAAGGCTGGAGCGCCAGCATGAAGCTGGGTGGCTGGGTGGGAGGGGTCCCGGGACCCATGGGAGGAGCCCAGGCTAGGGAGCCACGCGACCTAGGACAAGCAGCAGGGAGAGAGCTCAAGGGGAAAGAGGGAAGGGGAGGAAGGGGCGGCGCGAGGAGGAGGAGGAGGAGGAGGAGGAGGAGGAGGAAAGAGTGGGGTGGGTGGGGTGGGGGGGCGAAGGCAGGCGGCGCTAGGGGCACCGCGGGGAGCGCGCGCGGTAGGGGGCCCAAGCAAGGGGCCCCCGTCCGACCCGACGACCTGGAGCGACGCCACCCGACGCCACGGCACGCCACGCGACACGACGACGAACACGCGCTCAGGGGCCCAGCCCAGGAGCCAGGCCCCAGGACTGGAGCTTAAAGCTCCAGGGTTAGGGAGGGCTGGCTTGGCTTAGGGGCAGCATGCAAGGCGAGAGGGCAGGGGAGGGAAGGGAGGGAAGGGAGGGGATCGCGCAGGCCAAGGTCAGCGCAGCGCCCAGGTCCACTGCCAGGTGTCAGGGTTCCTGCAGCCAAGGGGGCCCAGGCGAGGGGCAGGGCTGTGTTTCCCATAGGCAGCCTTCAGGGCGCAGAGGCCAGCTGATGGCACTCCTCTGCAATCCAGGGGAGTAGATCCTCCAGGGAGGGACCTGGACCCAAGCAGGGCCAAAGGAGGGCCCTGCGTGTGGAAAGGCTGGAGCGCCAGCATGAAGCTGGGTGGCTGGGTGGGAGGGGTCCCGGGACCCATGGGAGGAGCCCAGGCTAGGGAGCCACGCGACCTAGGACAAGCAGCAGGGAGAGAGCTCAAGGGGAAAGAGGGAAGGGGAGGAAGGGGCGGCGCGAGGAGGAGGAGGAGGAGGAGGAGGAGGAGGAAAGAGTGGGGTGGGTGGGGTGGGGGGGCGAAGGCAGGCGGCGCTAGGGGCACCGCGGGGAGCGCGCGCGGTAGGGGGCCCAAGCAAGGGGCCCCCGTCCGACCCGACGACCTGGAGCGACGCCACCCGACGCCACGGCACGCCACGCGACACGACGACGAACACGCGCTCAGGGGCCCAGCCCAGGAGCCAGGCCCCAGGACTGGAGCTTAAAGCTCCAGGGTTAGGGAGGGCTGGCTTGGCTTAGGGGCAGCATGCAAGGCGAGAGGGCAGGGGAGGGAAGGGAGGGAAGGGAGGGGATCGCGCAGGCCAAGGTCAGCGCAGCGCCCAGGTCCACTGCCAGGTGTCAGGGTTCCTGCAGCCAAGGGGGCCCAGGCGAGGGGCAGGGCTGTGTTTCCCATAGGCAGCCTTCAGGGCGCAGAGGCCAGCTGATGGCACTCCTCTGCAATCCAGGGGAGTAGATCCTCCAGGGAGGGACCTGGACCCAAGCAGGGCCAAAGGAGGGCCCTGCGTGTGGAAAGGCTGGAGCGCCAGCATGAAGCTGGGTGGCTGGGTGGGAGGGGTCCCGGGACCCATGGGAGGAGCCCAGGCTAGGGAGCCACGCGACCTAGGACAAGCAGCAGGGAGAGAGCTCAAGGGGAAAGAGGGAAGGGGAGGAAGGGGCGGCGCGAGGAGGAGGAGGAGGAGGAGGAGGAGGAGGAAAGAGTGGGGTGGGTGGGGTGGGGGGGCGAAGGCAGGCGGCGCTAGGGGCACCGCGGGGAGCGCGCGCGGTAGGGGGCCCAAGCAAGGGGCCCCCGTCCGACCCGACGACCTGGAGCGACGCCACCCGACGCCACGGCACGCCACGCGACACGACGACGAACACGCGCTCAGGGGCCCAGCCCAGGAGCCAGGCCCCAGGACTGGAGCTTAAAGCTCCAGGGTTAGGGAGGGCTGGCTTGGCTTAGGGGCAGCATGCAAGGCGAGAGGGCAGGGGAGGGAAGGGAGGGAAGGGAGGGGATCGCGCAGGCCAAGGTCAGCGCAGCGCCCAGGTCCACTGCCAGGTGTCAGGGTTCCTGCAGCCAAGGGGGCCCAGGCGAGGGGCAGGGCTGTGTTTCCCATAGGCAGCCTTCAGGGCGCAGAGGCCAGCTGATGGCACTCCTCTGCAATCCAGGGGAGTAGATCCTCCAGGGAGGGACCTGGACCCAAGCAGGGCCAAAGGAGGGCCCTGCGTGTGGAAAGGCTGGAGCGCCAGCATGAAGCTGGGTGGCTGGGTGGGAGGGGTCCCGGGACCCATGGGAGGAGCCCAGGCTAGGGAGCCACGCGACCTAGGACAAGCAGCAGGGAGAGAGCTCAAGGGGAAAGAGGGAAGGGGAGGAAGGGGCGGCGCGAGGAGGAGGAGGAGGAGGAGGAGGAGGAGGAAAGAGTGGGGTGGGTGGGGTGGGGGGGCGAAGGCAGGCGGCGCTAGGGGCACCGCGGGGAGCGCGCGCGGTAGGGGGCCCAAGCAAGGGGCCCCCGTCCGACCCGACGACCTGGAGCGACGCCACCCGACGCCACGGCACGCCACGCGACACGACGACGAACACGCGCTCAGGGGCCCAGCCCAGGAGCCAGGCCCCAGGACTGGAGCTTAAAGCTCCAGGGTTAGGGAGGGCTGGCTTGGCTTAGGGGCAGCATGCAAGGCGAGAGGGCAGGGGAGGGAAGGGAGGGAAGGGAGGGGATCGCGCAGGCCAAGGTCAGCGCAGCGCCCAGGTCCACTGCCAGGTGTCAGGGTTCCTGCAGCCAAGGGGGCCCAGGCGAGGGGCAGGGCTGTGTTTCCCATAGGCAGCCTTCAGGGCGCAGAGGCCAGCTGATGGCACTCCTCTGCAATCCAGGGGAGTAGATCCTCCAGGGAGGGACCTGGACCCAAGCAGGGCCAAAGGAGGGCCCTGCGTGTGGAAAGGCTGGAGCGCCAGCATGAAGCTGGGTGGCTGGGTGGGAGGGGTCCCGGGACCCATGGGAGGAGCCCAGGCTAGGGAGCCACGCGACCTAGGACAAGCAGCAGGGAGAGAGCTCAAGGGGAAAGAGGGAAGGGGAGGAAGGGGCGGCGCGAGGAGGAGGAGGAGGAGGAGGAGGAGGAGGAAAGAGTGGGGTGGGTGGGGTGGGGGGGCGAAGGCAGGCGGCGCTAGGGGCACCGCGGGGAGCGCGCGCGGTAGGGGGCCCAAGCAAGGGGCCCCCGTCCGACCCGACGACCTGGAGCGACGCCACCCGACGCCACGGCACGCCACGCGACACGACGACGAACACGCGCTCAGGGGCCCAGCCCAGGAGCCAGGCCCCAGGACTGGAGCTTAAAGCTCCAGGGTTAGGGAGGGCTGGCTTGGCTTAGGGGCAGCATGCAAGGCGAGAGGGCAGGGGAGGGAAGGGAGGGAAGGGAGGGGATCGCGCAGGCCAAGGTCAGCGCAGCGCCCAGGTCCACTGCCAGGTGTCAGGGTTCCTGCAGCCAAGGGGGCCCAGGCGAGGGGCAGGGCTGTGTTTCCCATAGGCAGCCTTCAGGGCGCAGAGGCCAGCTGATGGCACTCCTCTGCAATCCAGGGGAGTAGATCCTCCAGGGAGGGACCTGGACCCAAGCAGGGCCAAAGGAGGGCCCTGCGTGTGGAAAGGCTGGAGCGCCAGCATGAAGCTGGGTGGCTGGGTGGGAGGGGTCCCGGGACCCATGGGAGGAGCCCAGGCTAGGGAGCCACGCGACCTAGGACAAGCAGCAGGGAGAGAGCTCAAGGGGAAAGAGGGAAGGGGAGGAAGGGGCGGCGCGAGGAGGAGGAGGAGGAGGAGGAGGAGGAGGAAAGAGTGGGGTGGGTGGGGTGGGGGGGCGAAGGCAGGCGGCGCTAGGGGCACCGCGGGGAGCGCGCGCGGTAGGGGGCCCAAGCAAGGGGCCCCCGTCCGACCCGACGACCTGGAGCGACGCCACCCGACGCCACGGCACGCCACGCGACACGACGACGAACACGCGCTCAGGGGCCCAGCCCAGGAGCCAGGCCCCAGGACTGGAGCTTAAAGCTCCAGGGTTAGGGAGGGCTGGCTTGGCTTAGGGGCAGCATGCAAGGCGAGAGGGCAGGGGAGGGAAGGGAGGGAAGGGAGGGGATCGCGCAGGCCAAGGTCAGCGCAGCGCCCAGGTCCACTGCCAGGTGTCAGGGTTCCTGCAGCCAAGGGGGCCCAGGCGAGGGGCAGGGCTGTGTTTCCCATAGGCAGCCTTCAGGGCGCAGAGGCCAGCTGATGGCACTCCTCTGCAATCCAGGGGAGTAGATCCTCCAGGGAGGGACCTGGACCCAAGCAGGGCCAAAGGAGGGCCCTGCGTGTGGAAAGGCTGGAGCGCCAGCATGAAGCTGGGTGGCTGGGTGGGAGGGGTCCCGGGACCCATGGGAGGAGCCCAGGCTAGGGAGCCACGCGACCTAGGACAAGCAGCAGGGAGAGAGCTCAAGGGGAAAGAGGGAAGGGGAGGAAGGGGCGGCGCGAGGAGGAGGAGGAGGAGGAGGAGGAGGAGGAAAGAGTGGGGTGGGTGGGGTGGGGGGGCGAAGGCAGGCGGCGCTAGGGGCACCGCGGGGAGCGCGCGCGGTAGGGGGCCCAAGCAAGGGGCCCCCGTCCGACCCGACGACCTGGAGCGACGCCACCCGACGCCACGGCACGCCACGCGACACGACGACGAACACGCGCTCAGGGGCCCAGCCCAGGAGCCAGGCCCCAGGACTGGAGCTTAAAGCTCCAGGGTTAGGGAGGGCTGGCTTGGCTTAGGGGCAGCATGCAAGGCGAGAGGGCAGGGGAGGGAAGGGAGGGAAGGGAGGGGATCGCGCAGGCCAAGGTCAGCGCAGCGCCCAGGTCCACTGCCAGGTGTCAGGGTTCCTGCAGCCAAGGGGGCCCAGGCGAGGGGCAGGGCTGTGTTTCCCATAGGCAGCCTTCAGGGCGCAGAGGCCAGCTGATGGCACTCCTCTGCAATCCAGGGGAGTAGATCCTCCAGGGAGGGACCTGGACCCAAGCAGGGCCAAAGGAGGGCCCTGCGTGTGGAAAGGCTGGAGCGCCAGCATGAAGCTGGGTGGCTGGGTGGGAGGGGTCCCGGGACCCATGGGAGGAGCCCAGGCTAGGGAGCCACGCGACCTAGGACAAGCAGCAGGGAGAGAGCTCAAGGGGAAAGAGGGAAGGGGAGGAAGGGGCGGCGCGAGGAGGAGGAGGAGGAGGAGGAGGAGGAGGAAAGAGTGGGGTGGGTGGGGTGGGGGGGCGAAGGCAGGCGGCGCTAGGGGCACCGCGGGGAGCGCGCGCGGTAGGGGGCCCAAGCAAGGGGCCCCCGTCCGACCCGACGACCTGGAGCGACGCCACCCGACGCCACGGCACGCCACGCGACACGACGACGAACACGCGCTCAGGGGCCCAGCCCAGGAGCCAGGCCCCAGGACTGGAGCTTAAAGCTCCAGGGTTAGGGAGGGCTGGCTTGGCTTAGGGGCAGCATGCAAGGCGAGAGGGCAGGGGAGGGAAGGGAGGGAAGGGAGGGGATCGCGCAGGCCAAGGTCAGCGCAGCGCCCAGGTCCACTGCCAGGTGTCAGGGTTCCTGCAGCCAAGGGGGCCCAGGCGAGGGGCAGGGCTGTGTTTCCCATAGGCAGCCTTCAGGGCGCAGAGGCCAGCTGATGGCACTCCTCTGCAATCCAGGGGAGTAGATCCTCCAGGGAGGGACCTGGACCCAAGCAGGGCCAAAGGAGGGCCCTGCGTGTGGAAAGGCTGGAGCGCCAGCATGAAGCTGGGTGGCTGGGTGGGAGGGGTCCCGGGACCCATGGGAGGAGCCCAGGCTAGGGAGCCACGCGACCTAGGACAAGCAGCAGGGAGAGAGCTCAAGGGGAAAGAGGGAAGGGGAGGAAGGGGCGGCGCGAGGAGGAGGAGGAGGAGGAGGAGGAGGAGGAAAGAGTGGGGTGGGTGGGGTGGGGGGGCGAAGGCAGGCGGCGCTAGGGGCACCGCGGGGAGCGCGCGCGGTAGGGGGCCCAAGCAAGGGGCCCCCGTCCGACCCGACGACCTGGAGCGACGCCACCCGACGCCACGGCACGCCACGCGACACGACGACGAACACGCGCTCAGGGGCCCAGCCCAGGAGCCAGGCCCCAGGACTGGAGCTTAAAGCTCCAGGGTTAGGGAGGGCTGGCTTGGCTTAGGGGCAGCATGCAAGGCGAGAGGGCAGGGGAGGGAAGGGAGGGAAGGGAGGGGATCGCGCAGGCCAAGGTCAGCGCAGCGCCCAGGTCCACTGCCAGGTGTCAGGGTTCCTGCAGCCAAGGGGGCCCAGGCGAGGGGCAGGGCTGTGTTTCCCATAGGCAGCCTTCAGGGCGCAGAGGCCAGCTGATGGCACTCCTCTGCAATCCAGGGGAGTAGATCCTCCAGGGAGGGACCTGGACCCAAGCAGGGCCAAAGGAGGGCCCTGCGTGTGGAAAGGCTGGAGCGCCAGCATGAAGCTGGGTGGCTGGGTGGGAGGGGTCCCGGGACCCATGGGAGGAGCCCAGGCTAGGGAGCCACGCGACCTAGGACAAGCAGCAGGGAGAGAGCTCAAGGGGAAAGAGGGAAGGGGAGGAAGGGGCGGCGCGAGGAGGAGGAGGAGGAGGAGGAGGAGGAGGAAAGAGTGGGGTGGGTGGGGTGGGGGGGCGAAGGCAGGCGGCGCTAGGGGCACCGCGGGGAGCGCGCGCGGTAGGGGGCCCAAGCAAGGGGCCCCCGTCCGACCCGACGACCTGGAGCGACGCCACCCGACGCCACGGCACGCCACGCGACACGACGACGAACACGCGCTCAGGGGCCCAGCCCAGGAGCCAGGCCCCAGGACTGGAGCTTAAAGCTCCAGGGTTAGGGAGGGCTGGCTTGGCTTAGGGGCAGCATGCAAGGCGAGAGGGCAGGGGAGGGAAGGGAGGGAAGGGAGGGGATCGCGCAGGCCAAGGTCAGCGCAGCGCCCAGGTCCACTGCCAGGTGTCAGGGTTCCTGCAGCCAAGGGGGCCCAGGCGAGGGGCAGGGCTGTGTTTCCCATAGGCAGCCTTCAGGGCGCAGAGGCCAGCTGATGGCACTCCTCTGCAATCCAGGGGAGTAGATCCTCCAGGGAGGGACCTGGACCCAAGCAGGGCCAAAGGAGGGCCCTGCGTGTGGAAAGGCTGGAGCGCCAGCATGAAGCTGGGTGGCTGGGTGGGAGGGGTCCCGGGACCCATGGGAGGAGCCCAGGCTAGGGAGCCACGCGACCTAGGACAAGCAGCAGGGAGAGAGCTCAAGGGGAAAGAGGGAAGGGGAGGAAGGGGCGGCGCGAGGAGGAGGAGGAGGAGGAGGAGGAGGAGGAAAGAGTGGGGTGGGTGGGGTGGGGGGGCGAAGGCAGGCGGCGCTAGGGGCACCGCGGGGAGCGCGCGCGGTAGGGGGCCCAAGCAAGGGGCCCCCGTCCGACCCGACGACCTGGAGCGACGCCACCCGACGCCACGGCACGCCACGCGACACGACGACGAACACGCGCTCAGGGGCCCAGCCCAGGAGCCAGGCCCCAGGACTGGAGCTTAAAGCTCCAGGGTTAGGGAGGGCTGGCTTGGCTTAGGGGCAGCATGCAAGGCGAGAGGGCAGGGGAGGGAAGGGAGGGAAGGGAGGGGATCGCGCAGGCCAAGGTCAGCGCAGCGCCCAGGTCCACTGCCAGGTGTCAGGGTTCCTGCAGCCAAGGGGGCCCAGGCGAGGGGCAGGGCTGTGTTTCCCATAGGCAGCCTTCAGGGCGCAGAGGCCAGCTGATGGCACTCCTCTGCAATCCAGGGGAGTAGATCCTCCAGGGAGGGACCTGGACCCAAGCAGGGCCAAAGGAGGGCCCTGCGTGTGGAAAGGCTGGAGCGCCAGCATGAAGCTGGGTGGCTGGGTGGGAGGGGTCCCGGGACCCATGGGAGGAGCCCAGGCTAGGGAGCCACGCGACCTAGGACAAGCAGCAGGGAGAGAGCTCAAGGGGAAAGAGGGAAGGGGAGGAAGGGGCGGCGCGAGGAGGAGGAGGAGGAGGAGGAGGAGGAGGAAAGAGTGGGGTGGGTGGGGTGGGGGGGCGAAGGCAGGCGGCGCTAGGGGCACCGCGGGGAGCGCGCGCGGTAGGGGGCCCAAGCAAGGGGCCCCCGTCCGACCCGACGACCTGGAGCGACGCCACCCGACGCCACGGCACGCCACGCGACACGACGACGAACACGCGCTCAGGGGCCCAGCCCAGGAGCCAGGCCCCAGGACTGGAGCTTAAAGCTCCAGGGTTAGGGAGGGCTGGCTTGGCTTAGGGGCAGCATGCAAGGCGAGAGGGCAGGGGAGGGAAGGGAGGGAAGGGAGGGGATCGCGCAGGCCAAGGTCAGCGCAGCGCCCAGGTCCACTGCCAGGTGTCAGGGTTCCTGCAGCCAAGGGGGCCCAGGCGAGGGGCAGGGCTGTGTTTCCCATAGGCAGCCTTCAGGGCGCAGAGGCCAGCTGATGGCACTCCTCTGCAATCCAGGGGAGTAGATCCTCCAGGGAGGGACCTGGACCCAAGCAGGGCCAAAGGAGGGCCCTGCGTGTGGAAAGGCTGGAGCGCCAGCATGAAGCTGGGTGGCTGGGTGGGAGGGGTCCCGGGACCCATGGGAGGAGCCCAGGCTAGGGAGCCACGCGACCTAGGACAAGCAGCAGGGAGAGAGCTCCAGGGGAAAGAGGGAAGGGGAGGAAGGGGCGGCGCGAGGAGGAGGAGGAGGAGGAGGAGGAGGAAAGAGTGGGGTGGGTGGGGTGGGGGGCGAAGGCAGGCGGCGCTAGGGGCACCGCGGGGAGCGCGCGCGGTAGGGGGCCCAAGCAAGGGGCCCCCGTCCGACCCGACGACCTGGAGCGACGCCACCCGACGCCACGGCACGCCACGCGACACGACGACGAACACGCGCTCAGGGGCCCAGCCCAGGAGCCAGGCCCCAGGACTGGAGCTTAAAGCTCCAGGGTTAGGGAGGGCTGGCTTGGCTTAGGGGCAGCATGCAAGGCGAGAGGGCAGGGGAGGGAAGGGAGGGAAGGGAGGGGATCGCGCAGGCCAAGGTCAGCGCAGCGCCCAGGTCCACTGCCAGGTGTCAGGGTTCCTGCAGCCAAGGGGGCCCAGGCGAGGGGCAGGGCTGTGTTTCCCATAGGCAGCCTTCAGGGCGCAGAGGCCAGCTGATGGCACTCCTCTGCAATCCAGGGGAGTAGATCCTCCAGGGAGGGACCTGGACCCAAGCAGGGCCAAAGGAGGGCCCTGCGTGTGGAAAGGCTGGAGCGCCAGCATGAAGCTGGGTGGCTGGGTGGGAGGGGTCCCGGGACCCATGGGAGGAGCCCAGGCTAGGGAGCCACGCGACCTAGGACAAGCAGCAGGGAGAGAGCTCAAGGGGAAAGAGGGAAGGGGAGGAAGGGGCGGCGCGAGGAGGAGGAGGAGGAGGAGGAGGAGGAAAGAGTGGGGTGGGTGGGGTGGGGGGGCGAAGGCAGGCGGCGCTAGGGGCACCGCGGGGAGCGCGCGCGGTAGGGGGCCCAAGCAAGGGGCCCCCGTCCGACCCGACGACCTGGAGCGACGCCACCCGACGCCACGGCACGCCACGCGACACGACGACGAACACGCGCTCAGGGGCCCAGCCCAGGAGCCAGGCCCCAGGACTGGAGCTTAAAGCTCCAGGGTTAGGGAGGGCTGGCTTGGCTTAGGGCAGCATGCAAGGCGAGAGGGCAGGGGAGGGAAGGGAGGGAAGGGAGGGGATCGCGCAGGCCAAGGTCAGCGCAGCGCCCAGGTCCACTGCCAGGTGTCAGGGTTCCTGCAGCCAAGGGGGCCCAGGCGAGGGGCAGGGCTGTGTTTCCCATAGGCAGCCTTCAGGGCGCAGAGGCCAGCTGATGGCACTCCTCTGCAATCCAGGGGAGTAGATCCTCCAGGGAGGGACCTGGACCCAAGCAGGGCCAAAGGAGGGCCCTGCGTGTGGAAAGGCTGGAGCGCCAGCATGAAGCTGGGTGGCTGGGTGGGAGGGGTCCCGGGACCCATGGGAGGAGCCCAGGCTAGGGAGCCACGCGACCTAGGACAAGCAGCAGGGAGAGAGCTCAAGGGGAAAGAGGGAAGGGGAGGAAGGGGCGGCGCGAGGAGGAGGAGGAGGAGGAGGAGGAGGAAAGAGTGGGGTGGGTGGGGTGGGGGGGGCGAGGCAGGCGGCGCTAGGGGCACCGCGGGGAGCGCGCAGCCGGTAGGGGGCCCAAGCAAGGGGCCCCCGTCCGACCCGACGACCTGGAGCGACGCCACCCGACGCCACGGGACGCCACGCGACACGACGACGAACACGCGCTCAGGGGCCCAGCCCAGGAGCCAGGCCCCAGGACTGGAGCTTAAAGCTCCATGGTTAGGGAGGGCTGGCTTGGCTTAGGGGCAGCACGCAAGGCGAGAGGGCAGGGAGGGAAGGGAGGGGATGGCGCAGGCCAAGGTCAGCGCAGCGCCCACGTCCACTGCCAGGTGTCAGGGTTCGGGCAGCCAAGGGGGCCCAGGCGAGGGGCAGGGCTGTGTTTCCCATAGGGAGCCTTCAGGGCGCAGAGGCCAGCCCATTGCAGTGCTCTGCGATCCAGGGGAGTAGATGCTCCAGGGAGGGACCTGGAGCCAAGCAGGGCCAAAGGAGGGCCCTGGGTGTGGAAAGGCTGCCAGCGCCAGCATGAAGCTGGGTGGCTGGGTGGGAGGGGTCCCGGGACCCATTGGAGGAGCCCAGGCTAGGGAGCCACGCGACCTAGGCCAAGGAGCAGGGAGAGAGTAAAGGGGAAAGAGGGAAGGGGAGGAAGGGGCGGCGCGAGGAGGAGGAGGAGGAGGAGGAGGAGGAGGAGGAAAGAGTGGGGTGGGGTGGGCTGGAGGCGGCTGGGGCGCGAGGGGCACCGAGGGGAGCGCGCGCGGTAGGGGGCCCAAGCAAGGGGCCCCCGGTTTGACCCGACGAGGCGGAGCGACGCCACCCGACGCCACGGGACGCCACGCGACACGACGACGAACACGCGCTCAGGGGCCCAGCCCAGGAGCCAGGCCCCAGGACTGGAGCTTAAAGCTCCGTGGTTAGGGAGGGCTGGCTTGGCTTAGGGGCAGCACGCAAGGCGAGAGGGCAGGGGAGGGAAGGGAGGGGATGGCGCAGGCCAAGGTCAGCGCAGCGCCCACGTCCACTGCCAGGTGTCAGGGTTCGGGCAGCCAAGGGGGCCCAGGCGAGGGGCAGGGCTGTGTTTCCCCTAGGGAGCCTTCAGGGCGCAGAGGCCAGCCCATTGCAGTGCTCTGCGATCCAGGGGAGTAGATGCTCCAGGGAGGGACCTGGAGCCAAGCAGGGCCAAAGGAGGGCCCTGGGTGTGGAAAGGCTGCCAGCGCCAGCATGAAGCTGGGTGGCTGGGTGGGAGGGGTCCCGGGACCCATTGGAGGAGCCCAGGCTAGGGAGCCACGCGACCTAGGCCAAGGAGCAGGGAGAGAGTAAAGGGGAAAGAGGGAAGGGGAGGAAGGGGCGGCGCGAGGAGGAGGAGGAGGAGGAGGAGGAGGAAAGAGTGGGGTGGGGTGGGCTGGAGGCGGCTGGGGCGCGAGGGGCACCGAGGGGAGCGCGCGCGGTAGGGGGCCCAAGCAAGGGGCCCCCGGTTTGACCCGACGAGGCGGAGCGACGCCACCCGACGCCACGGGACGCCACGCGACACGACGACGAACACGCGCTCAGGGGCCCAGCCCAGGAGCCAGGCCCCAGGACTGGAGCTTAAAGCTCCGTGGTTAGGGAGGGCTGGCTTGGCTTAGGGGCAGCACGCAAGGCGAGAGGGCAGGGGAGGGAAGGGAGGGGATGGCGCAGGCCAAGGTCAGCGCAGCGCCCACGTCCACTGCCAGGTGTCAGGGTTCGGGCAGCCAAGGGGGCCCAGGCGAGGGGCAGGGCTGTGTTTCCCCTAGGGAGCCTTCAGGGCGCAGAGGCCAGCCCATTGCAGTGCTCTGCGATCCAGGGGAGTAGATGCTCCAGGGAGGGACCTGGAGCCAAGCAGGGCCAAAGGAGGGCCCTGGGTGTGGAAAGGCTGCCAGCGCCAGCATGAAGCTGGGTGGCTGGGTGGGAGGGGTCCCGGGACCCATTGGAGGAGCCCAGGCTAGGGAGCCACGCGACCTAGGCCAAGGAGCAGGGAGAGAGTAAAGGGGAAAGAGGGAAGGGGAGGAAGGGGCGGCGCGAGGAGGAGGAGGAGGAGGAGGAGGAGGAGGAAAGAGTGGGGTGGGGTGGGCTGGAGGCGGCTGGGGCGCGAGGGGCACCGAGGGGAGCGCGCGCGGTAGGGGGCCCAAGCAAGGGGCCCCCGGTTTGACCCGACGAGGCGGAGCGACGCCACCCGACGCCACGGGACGCCACGCGACACGACGACGAACACGCGCTCAGGGGCCCAGCCCAGGAGCCAGGCCCCAGGACTGGAGCTTAAAGCTCCGTGGTTAGGGAGGGCTGGCTTGGCTTAGGGGCAGCACGCAAGGCGAGAGGGCAGGGGAGGGAAGGGAGGGGATGGCGCAGGCCAAGGTCAGCGCAGCGCCCACGTCCACTGCCAGGTGTCAGGGTTCGGGCAGCCAAGGGGGCCCAGGCGAGGGGCAGGGCTGTGTTTCCCCTAGGGAGCCTTCAGGGCGCAGAGGCCAGCCCATTGCAGTGCTCTGCGATCCAGGGGAGTAGATGCTCCAGGGAGGGACCTGGAGCCAAGCAGGGCCAAAGGAGGGCCCTGGGTGTGGAAAGGCTGCCAGCGCCAGCATGAAGCTGGGTGGCTGGGTGGGAGGGGTCCCGGGACCCATTGGAGGAGCCCAGGCTAGGGAGCCACGCGACCTAGGCCAAGGAGCAGGGAGAGAGTAAAGGGGAAAGAGGGAAGGGGAGGAAGGGGCGGCGCGAGGAGGAGGAGGAGGAGGAGGAGGAGGAAAGAGTGGGGTGGGGTGGGCTGGAGGCGGCTGGGGCGCGAGGGGCACCGAGGGGAGCGCGCGCGGTAGGGGGCCCAAGCAAGGGGCCCCCGGTTTGACCCGACGAGGCGGAGCGACGCCACCCGACGCCACGGGACGCCACGCGACACGACGACGAACACGCGCTCAGGGGCCCAGCCCAGGAGCCAGGCCCCAGGACTGGAGCTTAAAGCTCCGTGGTTAGGGAGGGCTGGCTTGGCTTAGGGGCAGCACGCAAGGCGAGAGGGCAGGGGAGGGAAGGGAGGGGATGGCGCAGGCCAAGGTCAGCGCAGCGCCCACGTCCACTGCCAGGTGTCAGGGTTCGGGCAGCCAAGGGGGCCCAGGCGAGGGGCAGGGCTGTGTTTCCCCTAGGGAGCCTTCAGGGCGCAGAGGCCAGCCCATTGCAGTGCTCTGCGATCCAGGGGAGTAGATGCTCCAGGGAGGGACCTGGAGCCAAGCAGGGCCAAAGGAGGGCCCTGGGTGTGGAAAGGCTGCCAGCGCCAGCATGAAGCTGGGTGGCTGGGTGGGAGGGGTCCCGGGACCCATTGGAGGAGCCCAGGCTAGGGAGCCACGCGACCTAGGCCAAGGAGCAGGGAGAGAGTAAAGGGGAAAGAGGGAAGGGGAGGAAGGGGCGGCGCGAGGAGGAGGAGGAGGAGGAGGAGGAGGAGGAAAGAGTGGGGTGGGGTGGGCTGGAGGCGGCTGGGGCGCGAGGGGCACCGAGGGGAGCGCGCGCGGTAGGGGGCCCAAGCAAGGGGCCCCCGGTTTGACCCGACGAGGCGGAGCGACGCCACCCGACGCCACGGGACGCCACGCGACACGACGACGAACACGCGCTCAGGGGCCCAGCCCAGGAGCCAGGCCCCAGGACTGGAGCTTAAAGCTCCGTGGTTAGGGAGGGCTGGCTTGGCTTAGGGGCAGCACGCAAGGCGAGAGGGCAGGGGAGGGAAGGGAGGGGATGGCGCAGGCCAAGGTCAGCGCAGCGCCCACGTCCACTGCCAGGTGTCAGGGTTCGGGCAGCCAAGGGGGCCCAGGCGAGGGGCAGGGCTGTGTTTCCCCTAGGGAGCCTTCAGGGCGCAGAGGCCAGCCCATTGCAGTGCTCTGCGATCCAGGGGAGTAGATGCTCCAGGGAGGGACCTGGAGCCAAGCAGGGCCAAAGGAGGGCCCTGGGTGTGGAAAGGCTGCCAGCGCCAGCATGAAGCTGGGTGGCTGGGTGGGAGGGGTCCCGGGACCCATTGGAGGAGCCCAGGCTAGGGAGCCACGCGACCTAGGCCAAGGAGCAGGGAGAGAGTAAAGGGGAAAGAGGGAAGGGGAGGAAGGGGCGGCGCGAGGAGGAGGAGGAGGAGGAGGAGGAGGAGGAGGAAAGAGTGGGGTGGGGTGGGCTGGAGGCGGCTGGGGCGCGAGGGGCACCGAGGGGAGCGCGCGCGGTAGGGGGCCCAAGCAAGGGGCCCCCGGTTTGACCCGACGAGGCGGAGCGACGCCACCCGACGCCACGGGACGCCACGCGACACGACGACGAACACGCGCTCAGGGGCCCAGCCCAGGAGCCAGGCCCCAGGACTGGAGCTTAAAGCTCCGTGGTTAGGGAGGGCTGGCTTGGCTTAGGGGCAGCACGCAAGGCGAGAGGGCAGGGGAGGGAAGGGAGGGGATGGCGCAGGCCAAGGTCAGCGCAGCGCCCACGTCCACTGCCAGGTGTCAGGGTTCGGGCAGCCAAGGGGGCCCAGGCGAGGGGCAGGGCTGTGTTTCCCCTAGGGAGCCTTCAGGGCGCAGAGGCCAGCCCATTGCAGTGCTCTGCGATCCAGGGGAGTAGATGCTCCAGGGAGGGACCTGGAGCCAAGCAGGGCCAAAGGAGGGCCCTGGGTGTGGAAAGGCTGCCAGCGCCAGCATGAAGCTGGGTGGCTGGGTGGGAGGGGTCCCGGGACCCATTGGAGGAGCCCAGGCTAGGGAGCCACGCGACCTAGGCCAAGGAGCAGGGAGAGAGTAAAGGGGAAAGAGGGAAGGGGAGGAAGGGGGGGCGCGAGGAGGAGGAGGAGGAGGAGGAGGAAAGAGGGGGGTGGGGTGGGCTGGAGGCGGCTGGGGCGCGAGGGGCACCGAGGGGAGCGCGCGCGGTAGGGGGCCCAAGCAAGGGGCCCCCGGTTTGACCCGACGAGGCGGAGCGACGCCACCCGACGCCACGGGACGCCACGCGACACGACGACGAACACGCGCTCAGGGGCCCAGCCCAGGAGCCAGGCCCCAGGACTGGAGCTTAAAGCTCCGTGGTTAGGGAGGGCTGGCTTGGCTTAGGGGCAGCACGCAAGGCGAGAGGGCAGGGGAGGGAAGGGAGGGGATGGCGCAGGCCAAGGTCAGCGCAGCGCCCACGTCCACTGCCAGGTGTCAGGGTTCGGGCAGCCAAGGGGGCCCAGGCGAGGGGCAGGGCTGTGTTTCCCCTAGGGAGCCTTCAGGGCGCAGAGGCCAGCCCATTGCAGTGCTCTGCGATCCAGGGGAGTAGATGCTCCAGGGAGGGACCTGGAGCCAAGCAGGGCCAAAGGAGGGCCCTGGGTGTGGAAAGGCTGCCAGCGCCAGCATGAAGCTGGGTGGCTGGGTGGGAGGGGTCCCGGGACCCATTGGAGGAGCCCAGGCTAGGGAGCCACGCGACCTAGGCCAAGGAGCAGGGAGAGAGTAAAGGGGAAAGAGGGAAGGGGAGGAAGGGGCGGCGCGAGGAGGAGGAGGAGGAGGAGGAGGAGGAAAGAGTGGGGGGGGGTGGGCTGGAGGCGGCTGGGGCGCGAGGGGCACCGAGGGGAGCGCGCGCGGTAGGGGGCCCAAGCAAGGGGCCCCCGGTTTGACCCGACGAGGCGGAGCGACGCCACCCGACGCCACGGGACGCCACGCGACACGACGACGAACACGCGCTCAGGGGCCCAGCCCAGGAGCCAGGCCCCAGGACTGGAGCTTAAAGCTCCGTGGTTAGGGAGGGCTGGCTTGGCTTAGGGGCAGCACGCAAGGCGAGAGGGCAGGGGAGGGAAGGGAGGGGATGGCGCAGGCCAAGGTCAGCGCAGCGCCCACGTCCACTGCCAGGTGTCAGGGTTCGGGCAGCCAAGGGGGCCCAGGCGAGGGGCAGGGCTGTGTTTCCCCTAGGGAGCCTTCAGGGCGCAGAGGCCAGCCCATTGCAGTGCTCTGCGATCCAGGGGAGTAGATGCTCCAGGGAGGGACCTGGAGCCAAGCAGGGCCAAAGGAGGGCCCTGGGTGTGGAAAGGCTGCCAGCGCCAGCATGAAGCTGGGTGGCTGGGTGGGAGGGGTCCCGGGACCCATTGGAGGAGCCCAGGCTAGGGAGCCACGCGACCTAGGCCAAGGAGCAGGGAGAGAGTAAAGGGGAAAGAGGGAAGGGGAGGAAGGGGCGGCGCGAGGAGGAGGAGGAGGAGGAGGAGGAGGAGGAGGAAAGAGTGGGGTGGGGTGGGCTGGAGGCGGCTGGGGCGCGAGGGGCACCGAGGGGAGCGCGCGCGGTAGGGGGCCCAAGCAAGGGGCCCCCGGTTTGACCCGACGAGGCGGAGCGACGCCACCCGACGCCACGGGACGCCACGCGACACGACGACGAACACGCGCTCAGGGGCCCAGCCCAGGAGCCAGGCCCCAGGACTGGAGCTTAAAGCTCCGTGGTTAGGGAGGGCTGGCTTGGCTTAGGGGCAGCACGCAAGGCGAGAGGGCAGGGGAGGGAAGGGAGGGGATGGCGCAGGCCAAGGTCAGCGCAGCGCCCACGTCCACTGCCAGGTGTCAGGGTTCGGGCAGCCAAGGGGGCCCAGGCGAGGGGCAGGGCTGTGTTTCCCCTAGGGAGCCTTCAGGGCGCAGAGGCCAGCCCATTGCAGTGCTCTGCGATCCAGGGGAGTAGATGCTCCAGGGAGGGACCTGGAGCCAAGCAGGGCCAAAGGAGGGCCCTGGGTGTGGAAAGGCTGCCAGCGCCAGCATGAAGCTGGGTGGCTGGGTGGGAGGGGTCCCGGGACCCATTGGAGGAGCCCAGGCTAGGGAGCCACGCGACCTAGGCCAAGGAGCAGGGAGAGAGTAAAGGGGAAAGAGGGAAGGGGAGGAAGGGGCGGCGCGAGGAGGAGGAGGAGGAGGAGGAGGAGGAGGAAAGAGTGGGGTGGGGTGGGCTGGAGGCGGCTGGGGCGCGAGGGGCACCGAGGGGAGCGCGCGCGGTAGGGGGCCCAAGCAAGGGGCCCCCGGTTTGACCCGACGAGGCGGAGCGACGCCACCCGACGCCACGGGACGCCACGCGACACGACGACGAACACGCGCTCAGGGGCCCAGCCCAGGAGCCAGGCCCCAGGACTGGAGCTTAAAGCTCCGTGGTTAGGGAGGGCTGGCTTGGCTTAGGGGCAGCACGCAAGGCGAGAGGGCAGGGGAGGGAAGGGAGGGGATGGCGCAGGCCAAGGTCAGCGCAGCGCCCACGTCCACTGCCAGGTGTCAGGGTTCGGGCAGCCAAGGGGGCCCAGGCGAGGGGCAGGGCTGTGTTTCCCCTAGGGAGCCTTCAGGGCGCAGAGGCCAGCCCATTGCAGTGCTCTGCGATCCAGGGGAGTAGATGCTCCAGGGAGGGACCTGGAGCCAAGCAGGGCCAAAGGAGGGCCCTGGGTGTGGAAAGGCTGCCAGCGCCAGCATGAAGCTGGGTGGCTGGGTGGGAGGGGTCCCGGGACCCATTGGAGGAGCCCAGGCTAGGGAGCCACGCGACCTAGGCCAAGGAGCAGGGAGAGAGTAAAGGGGAAAGAGGGAAGGGGAGGAAGGGGCGGCGCGAGGAGGAGAGGAGGAGGAGGAGGAGGAAAGAGTGGGGTGGGGTGGGCTGGAGGCGGCTGGGGCGCGAGGGGCACCGAGGGGAGCGCGCGCGGTAGGGGGCCCAAGCAAGGGGCCCCCGGTTTGACCCGACGAGGCGGAGCGACGCCACCCGACGCCACGGGACGCCACGCGACACGACGACGAACACGCGCTCAGGGGCCCAGCCCAGGAGCCAGGCCCCAGGACTGGAGCTTAAAGCTCCGTGGTTAGGGAGGGCTGGCTTGGCTTAGGGGCAGCACGCAAGGCGAGAGGGCAGGGGAGGGAAGGGAGGGGATGGCGCAGGCCAAGGTCAGCGCAGCGCCCACGTCCACTGCCAGGTGTCAGGGTTCGGGCAGCCAAGGGGGCCCAGGCGAGGGGCAGGGCTGTGTTTCCCCTAGGGAGCCTTCAGGGCGCAGAGGCCAGCCCATTGCAGTGCTCTGCGATCCAGGGGAGTAGATGCTCCAGGGAGGGACCTGGAGCCAAGCAGGGCCAAAGGAGGGCCCTGGGTGTGGAAAGGCTGCCAGCGCCAGCATGAAGCTGGGTGGCTGGGTGGGAGGGGTCCCGGGACCCATTGGAGGAGCCCAGGCTAGGGAGCCACGCGACCTAGGCCAAGGAGCAGGGAGAGAGTAAAGGGGAAAGAGGGAAGGGGAGGAAGGGGCGGCGCGAGGAGGAGGAGGAGGAGGAGGAGGAAAGAGTGGGGTGGGGTGGGCTGGAGGCGGCTGGGGCGCGAGGGGCACCGAGGGGAGCGCGCGCGGTAGGGGGCCCAAGCAAGGGGCCCCCGGTTTGACCCGACGAGGCGGAGCGACGCCACCCGACGCCACGGGACGCCACGCGACACGACGACGAACACGCGCTCAGGGGCCCAGCCCAGGAGCCAGGCCCCAGGACTGGAGCTTAAAGCTCCGTGGTTAGGGAGGGCTGGCTTGGCTTAGGGGCAGCACGCAAGGCGAGAGGGCAGGGGAGGGAAGGGAGGGGATGGCGCAGGCCAAGGTCAGCGCAGCGCCCACGTCCACTGCCAGGTGTCAGGGTTCGGGCAGCCAAGGGGGCCCAGGCGAGGGGCAGGGCTGTGTTTCCCCTAGGGAGCCTTCAGGGCGCAGAGGCCAGCCCATTGCAGTGCTCTGCGATCCAGGGGAGTAGATGCTCCAGGGAGGGACCTGGAGCCAAGCAGGGCCAAAGGAGGGCCCTGGGTGTGGAAAGGCTGCCAGCGCCAGCATGAAGCTGGGTGGCTGGGTGGGAGGGGTCCCGGGACCCATTGGAGGAGCCCAGGCTAGGGAGCCACGCGACCTAGGCCAAGGAGCAGGGAGAGAGTAAAGGGGAAAGAGGGAAGGGGAGGAAGGGGCGGCGCGAGGAGGAGGAGGAGGAGGAGGAGGAGGAGGAAAGAGTGGGGTGGGGTGGGCTGGAGGCGGCTGGGGCGCGAGGGGCACCGAGGGGAGCGCGCGCGGTAGGGGGCCCAAGCAAGGGGCCCCCGGTTTGACCCGACGAGGCGGAGCGACGCCACCCGACGCCACGGGACGCCACGCGACACGACGACGAACACGCGCTCAGGGGCCCAGCCCAGGAGCCAGGCCCCAGGACTGGAGCTTAAAGCTCCGTGGTTAGGGAGGGCTGGCTTGGCTTAGGGGCAGCACGCAAGGCGAGAGGGCAGGGGAGGGAAGGGAGGGGATGGCGCAGGCCAAGGTCAGCGCAGCGCCCACGTCCACTGCCAGGTGTCAGGGTTCGGGCAGCCAAGGGGGCCCAGGCGAGGGGCAGGGCTGTGTTTCCCCTAGGGAGCCTTCAGGGCGCAGAGGCCAGCCCATTGCAGTGCTCTGCGATCCAGGGGAGTAGATGCTCCAGGGAGGGACCTGGAGCCAAGCAGGGCCAAAGGAGGGCCCTGGGTGTGGAAAGGCTGCCAGCGCCAGCATGAAGCTGGGTGGCTGGGTGGGAGGGGTCCCGGGACCCATTGGAGGAGCCCAGGCTAGGGAGCCACGCGACCTAGGCCAAGGAGCAGGGAGAGAGTAAAGGGGAAAGAGGGAAGGGGAGGAAGGGGCGGCGCGAGGAGGAGGAGGAGGAGGAGGAGGAGGAAGGAGTGGGGTGGGGTGGGCTGGAGGCGGCTGGGGCGCGAGGGGCACCGAGGGGAGCGCGCGCGGTAGGGGGCCCAAGCAAGGGGCCCCCGGTTTGACCCGACGAGGCGGAGCGACGCCACCCGACGCCACGGGACGCCACGCGACACGACGACGAACACGCGCTCAGGGGCCCAGCCCAGGAGCCAGGCCCCAGGACTGGAGCTTAAAGCTCCGTGGTTAGGGAGGGCTGGCTTGGCTTAGGGGCAGCACGCAAGGCGAGAGGGCAGGGGAGGGAAGGGAGGGGATGGCGCAGGCCAAGGTCAGCGCAGCGCCCACGTCCACTGCCAGGTGTCAGGGTTCGGGCAGCCAAGGGGGCCCAGGCGAGGGGCAGGGCTGTGTTTCCCCTAGGGAGCCTTCAGGGCGCAGAGGCCAGCCCATTGCAGTGCTCTGCGATCCAGGGGAGTAGATGCTCCAGGGAGGGACCTGGAGCCAAGCAGGGCCAAAGGAGGGCCCTGGGTGTGGAAAGGCTGCCAGCGCCAGCATGAAGCTGGGTGGCTGGGTGGGAGGGGTCCCGGGACCCATTGGAGGAGCCCAGGCTAGGGAGCCACGCGACCTAGGCCAAGGAGCAGGGAGAGAGTAAAGGGGAAAGAGGGAAGGGGAGGAAGGGGCGGCGCGAGGAGGAGGAGGAGGAGGAGGAGGAGGAGGAAGGGTGGGGTGGGGTGGGCTGGAGGCGGCTGGGGCGCGAGGGGCACCGAGGGGAGCGCGCGCGGTAGGGGGCCCAAGCAAGGGGCCCCCGGTTTGACCCGACGAGGCGGAGCGACGCCACCCGACGCCACGGGACGCCACGCGACACGACGACGAACACGCGCTCAGGGGCCCAGCCCAGGAGCCAGGCCCCAGGACTGGAGCTTAAAGCTCCGTGGTTAGGGAGGGCTGGCTTGGCTTAGGGGCAGCACGCAAGGCGAGAGGGCAGGGGAGGGAAGGGAGGGGATGGCGCAGGCCAAGGTCAGCGCAGCGCCCACGTCCACTGCCAGGTGTCAGGGTTCGGGCAGCCAAGGGGGCCCAGGCGAGGGGCAGGGCTGTGTTTCCCCTAGGGAGCCTTCAGGGCGCAGAGGCCAGCCCATTGCAGTGCTCTGCGATCCAGGGAGTAGATGCTCCAGGGAGGGACCTGGAGCCAAGCAGGGCCAAAGGAGGGCCCTGGGTGTGGAAAGGCTGCCAGCGCCAGCATGAAGCTGGGTGGCTGGGTGGGAGGGGTCCCGGGACCCATTGGAGGAGCCCAGGCTAGGGAGCCACGCGACCTAGGCCAAGGAGCAGGGAGAGAGTAAAGGGGAAAGAGGGAAGGGGAGGAAGGGGCGGCGGGAGGAGGAGGAGGAGGAGGAGGAGGAGGAAAGAGTGGGGTGGGGTGGGCTGGAGGCGGCTGGGGCGCGAGGGGCACCGAGGGGAGCGCGCGCGGTAGGGGGCCCAAGCAAGGGGCCCCCGGTTTGACCCGACGAGGCGGAGCGACGCCACCCGACGCCACGGGACGCCACGCGACACGACGACGAACACGCGCTCAGGGGCCCAGCCCAGGAGCCAGGCCCCAGGACTGGAGCTTAAAGCTCCGTGGTTAGGGAGGGCTGGCTTGGCTTAGGGGCAGCACGCAAGGCGAGAGGGCAGGGGAGGGAAGGGAGGGGATGGCGCAGGCCAAGGTCAGCGCAGCGCCCACGTCCACTGCCAGGTGTCAGGGTTCGGGCAGCCAAGGGGGCCCAGGCGAGGGGCAGGGCTGTGTTTCCCCTAGGGAGCCTTCAGGGCGCAGAGGCCAGCCCATTGCAGTGCTCTGCGATCCAGGGGAGTAGATGCTCCAGGGAGGGACCTGGAGCCAAGCAGGGCCAAAGGAGGGCCCTGGGTGTGGAAAGGCTGCCAGCGCCAGCATGAAGCTGGGTGGCTGGGTGGGAGGGGTCCCGGGACCCATTGGAGGAGCCCAGGCTAGGGAGCCACGCGACCTAGGCCAAGGAGCAGGGAGAGAGTAAAGGGGAAAGAGGGAAGGGGAGGAAGGGGCGGCGCGAGGAGGAGGAGGAGGAGGAGGAGGAGGAGGAAAGAGTGGGGTGGGGTGGGCTGGAGGCGGCTGGGGCGCGAGGGGCACCGAGGGGAGCGCGCGCGGTAGGGGGCCCAAGCAAGGGGCCCCCGGTTTGACCCGACGAGGCGGAGCGACGCCACCCGACGCCACGGGACGCCACGCGACACGACGACGAACACGCGCTCAGGGGCCCAGCCCAGGAGCCAGGCCCCAGGACTGGAGCTTAAAGCTCCGTGGTTAGGGAGGGCTGGCTTGGCTTAGGGGCAGCACGCAAGGCGAGAGGGCAGGGGAGGGAAGGGAGGGGATGGCGCAGGCCAAGGTCAGCGCAGCGCCCACGTCCACTGCCAGGTGTCAGGGTTCGGGCAGCCAAGGGGGCCCAGGCGAGGGGCAGGGCTGTGTTTCCCCTAGGGAGCCTTCAGGGCGCAGAGGCCAGCCCATTGCAGTGCTCTGCGATCCAGGGGAGTAGATGCTCCAGGGAGGGACCTGGAGCCAAGCAGGGCCAAAGGAGGGCCCTGGGTGTGGAAAGGCTGCCAGCGCCAGCATGAAGCTGGGTGGCTGGGTGGGAGGGGTCCCGGGACCCATTGGAGGAGCCCAGGCTAGGGAGCCACGCGACCTAGGCCAAGGAGCAGGGAGAGAGTAAAGGGGAAAGAGGGAAGGGGAGGAAGGGGCGGCGCGAGGAGGAGGAGGAGGAGGAGGAGGAGGAAAGAGTGGGGTGGGGTGGGCTGGAGGCGGCTGGGGCGCGAGGGGCACCGAGGGGAGCGCGCGCGGTAGGGGGCCCAAGCAAGGGGCCCCCGGTTTGACCCGACGAGGCGGAGCGACGCCACCCGACGCCACGGGACGCCACGCGACACGACGACGAACACGCGCTCAGGGGCCCAGCCCAGGAGCCAGGCCCCAGGACTGGAGCTTAAAGCTCCGTGGTTAGGGAGGGCTGGCTTGGCTTAGGGGCAGCACGCAAGGCGAGAGGGCAGGGGAGGGAAGGGAGGGGATGGCGCAGGCCAAGGTCAGCGCAGCGCCCACGTCCACTGCCAGGTGTCAGGGTTCGGGCAGCCAAGGGGGCCCAGGCGAGGGGCAGGGCTGTGTTTCCCCTAGGGAGCCTTCAGGGCGCAGAGGCCAGCCCATTGCAGTGCTCTGCGATCCAGGGGAGTAGATGCTCCAGGGAGGGACCTGGAGCCAAGCAGGGCCAAAGGAGGGCCCTGGGTGTGGAAAGGCTGCCAGCGCCAGCATGAAGCTGGGTGGCTGGGTGGGAGGGGTCCCGGGACCCATTGGAGGAGCCCAGGCTAGGGAGCCACGCGACCTAGGCCAAGGAGCAGGGAGAGAGTAAAGGGGAAAGAGGGAAGGGGAGGAAGGGGCGGCGCGAGGAGGAGGAGGAGGAGGAGGAGGAGGAAAGAGTGGGGTGGGGTGGGCTGGAGGCGGCTGGGGCGCGAGGGGCACCGAGGGGAGCGCGCGCGGTAGGGGGCCCAAGCAAGGGGCCCCCGGTTTGACCCGACGAGGCGGAGCGACGCCACCCGACGCCACGGGACGCCACGCGACACGACGACGAACACGCGCTCAGGGGCCCAGCCCAGGAGCCAGGCCCCAGGACTGGAGCTTAAAGCTCCGTGGTTAGGGAGGGCTGGCTTGGCTTAGGGGCAGCACGCAAGGCGAGAGGGCAGGGGAGGGAAGGGAGGGGATGGCGCAGGCCAAGGTCAGCGCAGCGCCCACGTCCACTGCCAGGTGTCAGGGTTCGGGCAGCCAAGGGGGCCCAGGCGAGGGGCAGGGCTGTGTTTCCCCTAGGGAGCCTTCAGGGCGCAGAGGCCAGCCCATTGCAGTGCTCTGCGATCCAGGGGAGTAGATGCTCCAGGGAGGGACCTGGAGCCAAGCAGGGCCAAAGGAGGGCCCTGGGTGTGGAAAGGCTGCCAGCGCCAGCATGAAGCTGGGTGGCTGGGTGGGAGGGGTCCCGGGACCCATTGGAGGAGCCCAGGCTAGGGAGCCACGCGACCTAGGCCAAGGAGCAGGGAGAGAGTAAAGGGGAAAGAGGGAAGGGGAGGAAGGGGCGGCGCGAGGAGGAGGAGGAGGAGGAGGAGGAGGAAAGAGTGGGGTGGGGTGGGCTGGAGGCGGCTGGGGCGCGAGGGGCACCGAGGGGAGCGCGCGCGGTAGGGGGCCCAAGCAAGGGGCCCCCGGTTTGACCCGACGAGGCGGAGCGACGCCACCCGACGCCACGGGACGCCACGCGACACGACGACGAACACGCGCTCAGGGGCCCAGCCCAGGAGCCAGGCCCCAGGACTGGAGCTTAAAGCTCCGTGGTTAGGGAGGGCTGGCTTGGCTTAGGGGCAGCACGCAAGGCGAGAGGGCAGGGGAGGGAAGGGAGGGGATGGCGCAGGCCAAGGTCAGCGCAGCGCCCACGTCCACTGCCAGGTGTCAGGGTTCGGGCAGCCAAGGGGGCCCAGGCGAGGGGCAGGGCTGTGTTTCCCCTAGGGAGCCTTCAGGGCGCAGAGGCCAGCCCATTGCAGTGCTCTGCGATCCAGGGGAGTAGATGCTCCAGGGAGGGACCTGGAGCCAAGCAGGGCCAAAGGAGGGCCCTGGGTGTGGAAAGGCTGCCAGCGCCAGCATGAAGCTGGGTGGCTGGGTGGGAGGGGTCCCGGGACCCATTGGAGGAGCCCAGGCTAGGGAGCCACGCGACCTAGGCCAAGGAGCAGGGAGAGAGTAAAGGGGAAAGAGGGAAGGGGAGGAAGGGGCGGCGCGAGGAGGAGGAGGAGGAGGAGGAGGAGGAAAGAGTGGGGTGGGGTGGGCTGGAGGCGGCTGGGGCGCGAGGGGCACCGAGGGGAGCGCGCGCGGTAGGGGGCCCAAGCAAGGGGCCCCCGGTTTGACCCGACGAGGCGGAGCGACGCCACCCGACGCCACGGGACGCCACGCGACACGACGACGAACACGCGCTCAGGGGCCCAGCCCAGGAGCCAGGCCCCAGGACTGGAGCTTAAAGCTCCGTGGTTAGGGAGGGCTGGCTTGGCTTAGGGGCAGCACGCAAGGCGAGAGGGCAGGGGAGGGAAGGGAGGGGATGGCGCAGGCCAAGGTCAGCGCAGCGCCCACGTCCACTGCCAGGTGTCAGGGTTCGGGCAGCCAAGGGGGCCCAGGCGAGGGGCAGGGCTGTGTTTCCCCTAGGGAGCCTTCAGGGCGCAGAGGCCAGCCCATTGCAGTGCTCTGCGATCCAGGGGAGTAGATGCTCCAGGGAGGGACCTGGAGCCAAGCAGGGCCAAAGGAGGGCCCTGGGTGTGGAAAGGCTGCCAGCGCCAGCATGAAGCTGGGTGGCTGGGTGGGAGGGGTCCCGGGACCCATTGGAGGAGCCCAGGCTAGGGAGCCACGCGACCTAGGCCAAGGAGCAGGGAGAGAGTAAAGGGGAAAGAGGGAAGGGGAGGAAGGGGCGGCGCGAGGAGGAGGAGGAGGAGGAGGAGGAGGAAAGAGTGGGGTGGGGTGGGCTGGAGGCGGCTGGGGCGCGAGGGGCACCGAGGGGAGCGCGCGCGGTAGGGGGCCCAAGCAAGGGGCCCCCGGTTTGACCCGACGAGGCGGAGCGACGCCACCCGACGCCACGGGACGCCACGCGACACGACGACGAACACGCGCTCAGGGGCCCAGCCCAGGAGCCAGGCCCCAGGACTGGAGCTTAAAGCTCCGTGGTTAGGGAGGGCTGGCTTGGCTTAGGGGCAGCACGCAAGGCGAGAGGGCAGGGGAGGGAAGGGAGGGGATGGCGCAGGCCAAGGTCAGCGCAGCGCCCACGTCCACTGCCAGGTGTCAGGGTTCGGGCAGCCAAGGGGGCCCAGGCGAGGGGCAGGGCTGTGTTTCCCCTAGGGAGCCTTCAGGGCGCAGAGGCCAGCCCATTGCAGTGCTCTGCGATCCAGGGGAGTAGATGCTCCAGGGAGGGACCTGGAGCCAAGCAGGGCCAAAGGAGGGCCCTGGGTGTGGAAAGGCTGCCAGCGCCAGCATGAAGCTGGGTGGCTGGGTGGGAGGGGTCCCGGGACCCATTGGAGGAGCCCAGGCTAGGGAGCCACGCGACCTAGGCCAAGGAGCAGGGAGAGAGTAAAGGGGAAAGAGGGAAGGGGAGGAAGGGGCGGCGCGAGGAGGAGGAGGAGGAGGAGGAGGAGGAAAGAGTGGGGTGGGGTGGGCTGGAGGCGGCTGGGGCGCGAGGGGCACCGAGGGGAGCGCGCGCGGTAGGGGGCCCAAGCAAGGGGCCCCCGGTTTGACCCGACGAGGCGGAGCGACGCCACCCGACGCCACGGGACGCCACGCGACACGACGACGAACACGCGCTCAGGGGCCCAGCCCAGGAGCCAGGCCCCAGGACTGGAGCTTAAAGCTCCGTGGTTAGGGAGGGCTGGCTTGGCTTAGGGGCAGCACGCAAGGCGAGAGGGCAGGGGAGGGAAGGGAGGGGATGGCGCAGGCCAAGGTCAGCGCAGCGCCCACGTCCACTGCCAGGTGTCAGGGTTCGGGCAGCCAAGGGGGCCCAGGCGAGGGGCAGGGCTGTGTTTCCCCTAGGGAGCCTTCAGGGCGCAGAGGCCAGCCCATTGCAGTGCTCTGCGATCCAGGGGAGTAGATGCTCCAGGGAGGGACCTGGAGCCAAGCAGGGCCAAAGGAGGGCCCTGGGTGTGGAAAGGCTGCCAGCGCCAGCATGAAGCTGGGTGGCTGGGTGGGAGGGGTCCCGGGACCCATTGGAGGAGCCCAGGCTAGGGAGCCACGCGACCTAGGCCAAGGAGCAGGGAGAGAGTAAAGGGGAAAGAGGGAAGGGGAGGAAGGGGCGGCGCGAGGAGGAGGAGGAGGAGGAGGAGGAGGAAAGAGTGGGGTGGGGTGGGCTGGAGGCGGCTGGGGCGCGAGGGGCACCGAGGGGAGCGCGCGCGGTAGGGGGCCCAAGCAAGGGGCCCCCGGTTTGACCCGACGAGGCGGAGCGACGCCACCCGACGCCACGGGACGCCACGCGACACGACGACGAACACGCGCTCAGGGGCCCAGCCCAGGAGCCAGGCCCCAGGACTGGAGCTTAAAGCTCCGTGGTTAGGGAGGGCTGGCTTGGCTTAGGGGCAGCACGCAAGGCGAGAGGGCAGGGGAGGGAAGGGAGGGGATGGCGCAGGCCAAGGTCAGCGCAGCGCCCACGTCCACTGCCAGGTGTCAGGGTTCGGGCAGCCAAGGGGGCCCAGGCGAGGGGCAGGGCTGTGTTTCCCCTAGGGAGCCTTCAGGGCGCAGAGGCCAGCCCATTGCAGTGCTCTGCGATCCAGGGGAGTAGATGCTCCAGGGAGGGACCTGGAGCCAAGCAGGGCCAAAGGAGGGCCCTGGGTGTGGAAAGGCTGCCAGCGCCAGCATGAAGCTGGGTGGCTGGGTGGGAGGGGTCCCGGGACCCATTGGAGGAGCCCAGGCTAGGGAGCCACGCGACCTAGGCCAAGGAGCAGGGAGAGAGTAAAGGGGAAAGAGGGAAGGGGAGGAAGGGGCGGCGCGAGGAGGAGGAGGAGGAGGAGGAGGAGGAAAGAGTGGGGTGGGGTGGGCTGGAGGCGGCTGGGGCGCGAGGGGCACCGAGGGGAGCGCGCGCGGTAGGGGGCCCAAGCAAGGGGCCCCCGGTTTGACCCGACGAGGCGGAGCGACGCCACCCGACGCCACGGGACGCCACGCGACACGACGACGAACACGCGCTCAGGGGCCCAGCCCAGGAGCCAGGCCCCAGGACTGGAGCTTAAAGCTCCGTGGTTAGGGAGGGCTGGCTTGGCTTAGGGGCAGCACGCAAGGCGAGAGGGCAGGGGAGGGAAGGGAGGGGATGGCGCAGGCCAAGGTCAGCGCAGCGCCCACGTCCACTGCCAGGTGTCAGGGTTCGGGCAGCCAAGGGGGCCCAGGCGAGGGGCAGGGCTGTGTTTCCCCTAGGGAGCCTTCAGGGCGCAGAGGCCAGCCCATTGCAGTGCTCTGCGATCCAGGGGAGTAGATGCTCCAGGGAGGGACCTGGAGCCAAGCAGGGCCAAAGGAGGGCCCTGGGTGTGGAAAGGCTGCCAGCGCCAGCATGAAGCTGGGTGGCTGGGTGGGAGGGGTCCCGGGACCCATTGGAGGAGCCCAGGCTAGGGAGCCACGCGACCTAGGCCAAGGAGCAGGGAGAGAGTAAAGGGGAAAGAGGGAAGGGGAGGAAGGGGCGGCGCGAGGAGGAGGAGGAGGAGGAGGAGGAAAGAGTGGGGTGGGGTGGGCTGGAGGCGGCTGGGGCGCGAGGGGCACCGAGGGGAGCGCGCGCGGTAGGGGGCCCAAGCAAGGGGCCCCCGGTTTGACCCGACGAGGCGGAGCGACGCCACCCGACGCCACGGGACGCCACGCGACACGACGACGAACACGCGCTCAGGGGCCCAGCCCAGGAGCCAGGCCCCAGGACTGGAGCTTAAAGCTCCGTGGTTAGGGAGGGCTGGCTTGGCTTAGGGGCAGCACGCAAGGCGAGAGGGCAGGGGAGGGAAGGGAGGGGATGGCGCAGGCCAAGGTCAGCGCAGCGCCCACGTCCACTGCCAGGTGTCAGGGTTCGGGCAGCCAAGGGGGCCCAGGCGAGGGGCAGGGCTGTGTTTCCCCTAGGGAGCCTTCAGGGCGCAGAGGCCAGCCCATTGCAGTGCTCTGCGATCCAGGGGAGTAGATGCTCCAGGGAGGGACCTGGAGCCAAGCAGGGCCAAAGGAGGGCCCTGGGTGTGGAAAGGCTGCCAGCGCCAGCATGAAGCTGGGTGGCTGGGTGGGAGGGGTCCCGGGACCCATTGGAGGAGCCCAGGCTAGGGAGCCACGCGACCTAGGCCAAGGAGCAGGGAGAGAGTAAAGGGGAAAGAGGGAAGGGGAGGAAGGGGCGGCGCGAGGAGGAGGAGGAGGAGGAGGAGGAGGAAAGAGTGGGGTGGGGTGGGCTGGAGGCGGCTGGGGCGCGAGGGGCACCGAGGGGAGCGCGCGCGGTAGGGGGCCCAAGCAAGGGGCCCCCGGTTTGACCCGACGAGGCGGAGCGACGCCACCCGACGCCACGGGACGCCACGCGACACGACGACGAACACGCGCTCAGGGGCCCAGCCCAGGAGCCAGGCCCCAGGACTGGAGCTTAAAGCTCCGTGGTTAGGGAGGGCTGGCTTGGCTTAGGGGCAGCACGCAAGGCGAGAGGGCAGGGGAGGGAAGGGAGGGGATGGCGCAGGCCAAGGTCAGCGCAGCGCCCACGTCCACTGCCAGGTGTCAGGGTTCGGGCAGCCAAGGGGGCCCAGGCGAGGGGCAGGGCTGTGTTTCCCCTAGGGAGCCTTCAGGGCGCAGAGGCCAGCCCATTGCAGTGCTCTGCGATCCAGGGGAGTAGATGCTCCAGGGAGGGACCTGGAGCCAAGCAGGGCCAAAGGAGGGCCCTGGGTGTGGAAAGGCTGCCAGCGCCAGCATGAAGCTGGGTGGCTGGGTGGGAGGGGTCCCGGGACCCATTGGAGGAGCCCAGGCTAGGGAGCCACGCGACCTAGGCCAAGGAGCAGGGAGAGAGTAAAGGGGAAAGAGGGAAGGGGAGGAAGGGGCGGCGCGAGGAGGAGGAGGAGGAGGAGGAGGAGGAAAGAGTGGGGTGGGGTGGGCTGGAGGCGGCTGGGGCGCGAGGGGCACCGAGGGGAGCGCGCGCGGTAGGGGGCCCAAGCAAGGGGCCCCCGGTTTGACCCGACGAGGCGGAGCGACGCCACCCGACGCCACGGGACGCCACGCGACACGACGACGAACACGCGCTCAGGGGCCCAGCCCAGGAGCCAGGCCCCAGGACTGGAGCTTAAAGCTCCGTGGTTAGGGAGGGCTGGCTTGGCTTAGGGGCAGCACGCAAGGCGAGAGGGCAGGGGAGGGAAGGGAGGGGATGGCGCAGGCCAAGGTCAGCGCAGCGCCCACGTCCACTGCCAGGTGTCAGGGTTCGGGCAGCCAAGGGGGCCCAGGCGAGGGGCAGGGCTGTGTTTCCCCTAGGGAGCCTTCAGGGCGCAGAGGCCAGCCCATTGCAGTGCTCTGCGATCCAGGGGAGTAGATGCTCCAGGGAGGGACCTGGAGCCAAGCAGGGCCAAAGGAGGGCCCTGGGTGTGGAAAGGCTGCCAGCGCCAGCATGAAGCTGGGTGGCTGGGTGGGAGGGGTCCCGGGACCCATTGGAGGAGCCCAGGCTAGGGAGCCACGCGACCTAGGCCAAGGAGCAGGGAGAGAGTAAAGGGGAAAGAGGGAAGGGGAGGAAGGGGCGGCGCGAGGAGGAGGAGGAGGAGGAGGAGGAAAGAGTGGGGTGGGGTGGGCTGGAGGCGGCTGGGGCGCGAGGGGCACCGAGGGGAGCGCGCGCGGTAGGGGGCCCAAGCAAGGGGCCCCCGGTTTGACCCGACGAGGCGGAGCGACGCCACCCGACGCCACGGGACGCCACGCGACACGACGACGAACACGCGCTCAGGGGCCCAGCCCAGGAGCCAGGCCCCAGGACTGGAGCTTAAAGCTCCGTGGTTAGGGAGGGCTGGCTTGGCTTAGGGGCAGCACGCAAGGCGAGAGGGCAGGGGAGGGAAGGGAGGGGATGGCGCAGGCCAAGGTCAGCGCAGCGCCCACGTCCACTGCCAGGTGTCAGGGTTCGGGCAGCCAAGGGGGCCCAGGCGAGGGGCAGGGCTGTGTTTCCCCTAGGGAGCCTTCAGGGCGCAGAGGCCAGCCCATTGCAGTGCTCTGCGATCCAGGGGAGTAGATGCTCCAGGGAGGGACCTGGAGCCAAGCAGGGCCAAAGGAGGGCCCTGGGTGTGGAAAGGCTGCCAGCGCCAGCATGAAGCTGGGTGGCTGGGTGGGAGGGGTCCCGGGACCCATTGGAGGAGCCCAGGCTAGGGAGCCACGCGACCTAGGCCAAGGAGCAGGGAGAGAGTAAAGGGGAAAGAGGGAAGGGGAGGAAGGGGCGGCGCGAGGAGGAGGAGGAGGAGGAGGAGGAGGAAAGAGGGGGGTGGGGTGGGCTGGAGGCGGCTGGGGCGCGAGGGGCACCGAGGGGAGCGCGCGCGGTAGGGGCCCAAGCAAGGGGCCCCCGGTTTGACCCGACGAGGCGGAGCGACGCCACCCGACGCCACGGGACGCCACGCGACACGACGACGAACACGCGCTCAGGGGCCCAGCCCAGGAGCCAGGCCCCAGGACTGGAGCTTAAAGCTCCGTGGTTAGGGAGGGCTGGCTTGGCTTAGGGGCAGCACGCAAGGCGAGAGGGCAGGGGAGGGAAGGGAGGGGATGGCGCAGGCCAAGGTCAGCGCAGCGCCCACGTCCACTGCCAGGTGTCAGGGTTCGGGCAGCCAAGGGGGCCCAGGCGAGGGGCAGGGCTGTGTTTCCCCTAGGGAGCCTTCAGGGCGCAGAGGCCAGCCCATTGCAGTGCTCTGCGATCCAGGGGAGTAGATGCTCCAGGGAGGGACCTGGAGCCAAGCAGGGCCAAAGGAGGGCCCTGGGTGTGGAAAGGCTGCCAGCGCCAGCATGAAGCTGGGTGGCTGGGTGGGAGGGGTCCCGGGACCCATTGGAGGAGCCCAGGCTAGGGAGCCACGCGACCTAGGCCAAGGAGCAGGGAGAGAGTAAAGGGGAAAGAGGGAAGGGGAGGAAGGGGCGGCGCGAGGAGGAGGAGGAGGAGGAGGAGGAGGAAAGAGTGGGGTGGGGTGGGCTGGAGGCGGCTGGGGCGCGAGGGGCACCGAGGGGAGCGCGCGCGGTAGGGGGCCCAAGCAAGGGGCCCCCGGTTTGACCCGACGAGGCGGAGCGACGCCACCCGACGCCACGGGACGCCACGCGACACGACGACGAACACGCGCTCAGGGGCCCAGCCCAGGAGCCAGGCCCCAGGACTGGAGCTTAAAGCTCCGTGGTTAGGGAGGGCTGGCTTGGCTTAGGGGCAGCACGCAAGGCGAGAGGGCAGGGGAGGGAAGGGAGGGGATGGCGCAGGCCAAGGTCAGCGCAGCGCCCACGTCCACTGCCAGGTGTCAGGGTTCGGGCAGCCAAGGGGGCCCAGGCGAGGGGCAGGGCTGTGTTTCCCCTAGGGAGCCTTCAGGGCGCAGAGGCCAGCCCATTGCAGTGCTCTGCGATCCAGGGGAGTAGATGCTCCAGGGAGGGACCTGGAGCCAAGCAGGGCCAAAGGAGGGCCCTGGGTGTGGAAAGGCTGCCAGCGCCAGCATGAAGCTGGGTGGCTGGGTGGGAGGGGTCCCGGGACCCATTGGAGGAGCCCAGGCTAGGGAGCCACGCGACCTAGGCCAAGGAGCAGGGAGAGAGTAAAGGGGAAAGAGGGAAGGGGAGGAAGGGGCGGCGCGAGGAGGAGGAGGAGGAGGAGGAGGAGGAAAGAGTGGGGTGGGGTGGGCTGGAGGCGGCTGGGGCGCGAGGGGCACCGAGGGGAGCGCGCGCGGTAGGGGGCCCAAGCAAGGGGCCCCCGGTTTGACCCGACGAGGCGGAGCGACGCCACCCGACGCCACGGGACGCCACGCGACACGACGACGAACACGCGCTCAGGGGCCCAGCCCAGGAGCCAGGCCCCAGGACTGGAGCTTAAAGCTCCGTGGTTAGGGAGGGCTGGCTTGGCTTAGGGGCAGCACGCAAGGCGAGAGGGCAGGGGAGGGAAGGGAGGGGATGGCGCAGGCCAAGGTCAGCGCAGCGCCCACGTCCACTGCCAGGTGTCAGGGTTCGGGCAGCCAAGGGGGCCCAGGCGAGGGGCAGGGCTGTGTTTCCCCTAGGGAGCCTTCAGGGCGCAGAGGCCAGCCCATTGCAGTGCTCTGCGATCCAGGGGAGTAGATGCTCCAGGGAGGGACCTGGAGCCAAGCAGGGCCAAAGGAGGGCCCTGGGTGTGGAAAGGCTGCCAGCGCCAGCATGAAGCTGGGTGGCTGGGTGGGAGGGGTCCCGGGACCCATTGGAGGAGCCCAGGCTAGGGAGCCACGCGACCTAGGCCAAGGAGCAGGGAGAGAGTAAAGGGGAAAGAGGGAAGGGGAGGAAGGGGCGGCGCGAGGAGGAGGAGGAGGAGGAGGAGGAGGAAAGAGTGGGGTGGGGTGGGCTGGAGGCGGCTGGGGCGCGAGGGGCACCGAGGGGAGCGCGCGCGGTAGGGGGCCCAAGCAAGGGGCCCCCGGTTTGACCCGACGAGGCGGAGCGACGCCACCCGACGCCACGGGACGCCACGCGACACGACGACGAACACGCGCTCAGGGGCCCAGCCCAGGAGCCAGGCCCCAGGACTGGAGCTTAAAGCTCCGTGGTTAGGGAGGGCTGGCTTGGCTTAGGGGCAGCACGCAAGGCGAGAGGGCAGGGGAGGGAAGGGAGGGGATGGCGCAGGCCAAGGTCAGCGCAGCGCCCACGTCCACTGCCAGGTGTCAGGGTTCGGGCAGCCAAGGGGGCCCAGGCGAGGGGCAGGGCTGTGTTTCCCCTAGGGAGCCTTCAGGGCGCAGAGGCCAGCCCATTGCAGTGCTCTGCGATCCAGGGGAGTAGATGCTCCAGGGAGGGACCTGGAGCCAAGCAGGGCCAAAGGAGGGCCCTGGGTGTGGAAAGGCTGCCAGCGCCAGCATGAAGCTGGGTGGCTGGGTGGGAGGGGTCCCGGGACCCATTGGAGGAGCCCAGGCTAGGGAGCCACGCGACCTAGGCCAAGGAGCAGGGAGAGAGTAAAGGGGAAAGAGGGAAGGGGAGGAAGGGGCGGCGCGAGGAGGAGGAGGAGGAGGAGGAGGAGGAAAGAGTGGGGTGGGGTGGGCTGGAGGCGGCTGGGGCGCGAGGGGCACCGAGGGGAGCGCGCGCGGTAGGGGGCCCAAGCAAGGGGCCCCCGGTTTGACCCGACGAGGCGGAGCGACGCCACCCGACGCCACGGGACGCCACGCGACACGACGACGAACACGCGCTCAGGGGCCCAGCCCAGGAGCCAGGCCCCAGGACTGGAGCTTAAAGCTCCGTGGTTAGGGAGGGCTGGCTTGGCTTAGGGGCAGCACGCAAGGCGAGAGGGCAGGGGAGGGAAGGGAGGGGATGGCGCAGGCCAAGGTCAGCGCAGCGCCCACGTCCACTGCCAGGTGTCAGGGTTCGGGCAGCCAAGGGGGCCCAGGCGAGGGGCAGGGCTGTGTTTCCCCTAGGGAGCCTTCAGGGCGCAGAGGCCAGCCCATTGCAGTGCTCTGCGATCCAGGGGAGTAGATGCTCCAGGGAGGGACCTGGAGCCAAGCAGGGCCAAAGGAGGGCCCTGGGTGTGGAAAGGCTGCCAGCGCCAGCATGAAGCTGGGTGGCTGGGTGGGAGGGGTCCCGGGACCCATTGGAGGAGCCCAGGCTAGGGAGCCACGCGACCTAGGCCAAGGAGCAGGGAGAGAGTAAAGGGGAAAGAGGGAAGGGGAGGAAGGGGCGGCGCGAGGAGGAGGAGGAGGAGGAGGAGGAGGAAAGAGTGGGGTGGGGTGGGCTGGAGGCGGCTGGGGCGCGAGGGGCACCGAGGGGAGCGCGCGCGGTAGGGGGCCCAAGCAAGGGGCCCCCGGTTTGACCCGACGAGGCGGAGCGACGCCACCCGACGCCACGGGACGCCACGCGACACGACGACGAACACGCGCTCAGGGGCCCAGCCCAGGAGCCAGGCCCCAGGACTGGAGCTTAAAGCTCCGTGGTTAGGGAGGGCTGGCTTGGCTTAGGGGCAGCACGCAAGGCGAGAGGGCAGGGGAGGGAAGGGAGGGGATGGCGCAGGCCAAGGTCAGCGCAGCGCCCACGTCCACTGCCAGGTGTCAGGGTTCGGGCAGCCAAGGGGGCCCAGGCGAGGGGCAGGGCTGTGTTTCCCCTAGGGAGCCTTCAGGGCGCAGAGGCCAGCCCATTGCAGTGCTCTGCGATCCAGGGGAGTAGATGCTCCAGGGAGGGACCTGGAGCCAAGCAGGGCCAAAGGAGGGCCCTGGGTGTGGAAAGGCTGCCAGCGCCAGCATGAAGCTGGGTGGCTGGGTGGGAGGGGTCCCGGGACCCATTGGAGGAGCCCAGGCTAGGGAGCCACGCGACCTAGGCCAAGGAGCAGGGAGAGAGTAAAGGGGAAAGAGGGAAGGGGAGGAAGGGGCGGCGCGAGGAGGAGGAGGAGGAGGAGGAGGAGGAAAGAGTGGGGTGGGGTGGGCTGGAGGCGGCTGGGGCGCGAGGGGCACCGAGGGGAGCGCGCGCGGTAGGGGGCCCAAGCAAGGGGCCCCCGGTTTGACCCGACGAGGCGGAGCGACGCCACCCGACGCCACGGGACGCCACGCGACACGACGACGAACACGCGCTCAGGGGCCCAGCCCAGGAGCCAGGCCCCAGGACTGGAGCTTAAAGCTCCGTGGTTAGGGAGGGCTGGCTTGGCTTAGGGGCAGCACGCAAGGCGAGAGGGCAGGGGAGGGAAGGGAGGGGATGGCGCAGGCCAAGGTCAGCGCAGCGCCCACGTCCACTGCCAGGTGTCAGGGTTCGGGCAGCCAAGGGGGCCCAGGCGAGGGGCAGGGCTGTGTTTCCCCTAGGGAGCCTTCAGGGCGCAGAGGCCAGCCCATTGCAGTGCTCTGCGATCCAGGGGAGTAGATGCTCCAGGGAGGGACCTGGAGCCAAGCAGGGCCAAAGGAGGGCCCTGGGTGTGGAAAGGCTGCCAGCGCCAGCATGAAGCTGGGTGGCTGGGTGGGAGGGGTCCCGGGACCCATTGGAGGAGCCCAGGCTAGGGAGCCACGCGACCTAGGCCAAGGAGCAGGGAGAGAGTAAAGGGGAAAGAGGGAAGGGGAGGAAGGGGCGGCGCGAGGAGGAGGAGGAGGAGGAGGAGGAGGAAAGAGTGGGGTGGGGTGGGCTGGAGGCGGCTGGGGCGCGAGGGGCACCGAGGGGAGCGCGCGCGGTAGGGGGCCCAAGCAAGGGGCCCCCGGTTTGACCCGACGAGGCGGAGCGACGCCACCCGACGCCACGGGACGCCACGCGACACGACGACGAACACGCGCTCAGGGGCCCAGCCCAGGAGCCAGGCCCCAGGACTGGAGCTTAAAGCTCCGTGGTTAGGGAGGGCTGGCTTGGCTTAGGGGCAGCACGCAAGGCGAGAGGGCAGGGGAGGGAAGGGAGGGGATGGCGCAGGCCAAGGTCAGCGCAGCGCCCACGTCCACTGCCAGGTGTCAGGGTTCGGGCAGCCAAGGGGGCCCAGGCGAGGGGCAGGGCTGTGTTTCCCCTAGGGAGCCTTCAGGGCGCAGAGGCCAGCCCATTGCAGTGCTCTGCGATCCAGGGGAGTAGATGCTCCAGGGAGGGACCTGGAGCCAAGCAGGGCCAAAGGAGGGCCCTGGGTGTGGAAAGGCTGCCAGCGCCAGCATGAAGCTGGGTGGCTGGGTGGGAGGGGTCCCGGGACCCATTGGAGGAGCCCAGGCTAGGGAGCCACGCGACCTAGGCCAAGGAGCAGGGAGAGAGTAAAGGGGAAAGAGGGAAGGGGAGGAAGGGGCGGCGCGAGGAGGAGGAGGAGGAGGAGGAGGAGGAAAGAGTGGGGTGGGGTGGGCTGGAGGCGGCTGGGGCGCGAGGGGCACCGAGGGGAGCGCGCGCGGTAGGGGGCCCAAGCAAGGGGCCCCCGGTTTGACCCGACGAGGCGGAGCGACGCCACCCGACGCCACGGGACGCCACGCGACACGACGACGAACACGCGCTCAGGGGCCCAGCCCAGGAGCCAGGCCCCAGGACTGGAGCTTAAAGCTCCGTGGTTAGGGAGGGCTGGCTTGGCTTAGGGGCAGCACGCAAGGCGAGAGGGCAGGGGAGGGAAGGGAGGGGATGGCGCAGGCCAAGGTCAGCGCAGCGCCCACGTCCACTGCCAGGTGTCAGGGTTCGGGCAGCCAAGGGGGCCCAGGCGAGGGGCAGGGCTGTGTTTCCCCTAGGGAGCCTTCAGGGCGCAGAGGCCAGCCCATTGCAGTGCTCTGCGATCCAGGGGAGTAGATGCTCCAGGGAGGGACCTGGAGCCAAGCAGGGCCAAAGGAGGGCCCTGGGTGTGGAAAGGCTGCCAGCGCCAGCATGAAGCTGGGTGGCTGGGTGGGAGGGGTCCCGGGACCCATTGGAGGAGCCCAGGCTAGGGAGCCACGCGACCTAGGCCAAGGAGCAGGGAGAGAGTAAAGGGGAAAGAGGGAAGGGGAGGAAGGGGCGGCGCGAGGAGGAGGAGGAGGAGGAGGAGGAGGAAAGAGTGGGGTGGGGTGGGCTGGAGGCGGCTGGGGCGCGAGGGGCACCGAGGGGAGCGCGCGCGGTAGGGGGCCCAAGCAAGGGGCCCCCGGTTTGACCCGACGAGGCGGAGCGACGCCACCCGACGCCACGGGACGCCACGCGACACGACGACGAACACGCGCTCAGGGGCCCAGCCCAGGAGCCAGGCCCCAGGACTGGAGCTTAAAGCTCCGTGGTTAGGGAGGGCTGGCTTGGCTTAGGGGCAGCACGCAAGGCGAGAGGGCAGGGGAGGGAAGGGAGGGGATGGCGCAGGCCAAGGTCAGCGCAGCGCCCACGTCCACTGCCAGGTGTCAGGGTTCGGGCAGCCAAGGGGGCCCAGGCGAGGGGCAGGGCTGTGTTTCCCCTAGGGAGCCTTCAGGGCGCAGAGGCCAGCCCATTGCAGTGCTCTGCGATCCAGGGGAGTAGATGCTCCAGGGAGGGACCTGGAGCCAAGCAGGGCCAAAGGAGGGCCCTGGGTGTGGAAAGGCTGCCAGCGCCAGCATGAAGCTGGGTGGCTGGGTGGGAGGGGTCCCGGGACCCATTGGAGGAGCCCAGGCTAGGGAGCCACGCGACCTAGGCCAAGGAGCAGGGAGAGAGTAAAGGGGAAAGAGGGAAGGGGAGGAAGGGGCGGCGCGAGGAGGAGGAGGAGGAGGAGGAGGAGGAAAGAGTGGGGTGGGGTGGGCTGGAGGCGGCTGGGGCGCGAGGGGCACCGAGGGGAGCGCGCGCGGTAGGGGGCCCAAGCAAGGGGCCCCCGGTTTGACCCGACGAGGCGGAGCGACGCCACCCGACGCCACGGGACGCCACGCGACACGACGACGAACACGCGCTCAGGGGCCCAGCCCAGGAGCCAGGCCCCAGGACTGGAGCTTAAAGCTCCGTGGTTAGGGAGGGCTGGCTTGGCTTAGGGGCAGCACGCAAGGCGAGAGGGCAGGGGAGGGAAGGGAGGGGATGGCGCAGGCCAAGGTCAGCGCAGCGCCCACGTCCACTGCCAGGTGTCAGGGTTCGGGCAGCCAAGGGGGCCCAGGCGAGGGGCAGGGCTGTGTTTCCCCTAGGGAGCCTTCAGGGCGCAGAGGCCAGCCCATTGCAGTGCTCTGCGATCCAGGGGAGTAGATGCTCCAGGGAGGGACCTGGAGCCAAGCAGGGCCAAAGGAGGGCCCTGGGTGTGGAAAGGCTGCCAGCGCCAGCATGAAGCTGGGTGGCTGGGTGGGAGGGGTCCCGGGACCCATTGGAGGAGCCCAGGCTAGGGAGCCACGCGACCTAGGCCAAGGAGCAGGGAGAGAGTAAAGGGGAAAGAGGGAAGGGGAGGAAGGGGCGGCGCGAGGAGGAGGAGGAGGAGGAGGAGGAAAGAGTGGGGTGGGGTGGGCTGGAGGCGGCTGGGGCGCGAGGGGCACCGAGGGGAGCGCGCGCGGTAGGGGGCCCAAGCAAGGGGCCCCCGGTTTGACCCGACGAGGCGGAGCGACGCCACCCGACGCCACGGGACGCCACGCGACACGACGACGAACACGCGCTCAGGGGCCCAGCCCAGGAGCCAGGCCCCAGGACTGGAGCTTAAAGCTCCGTGGTTAGGGAGGGCTGGCTTGGCTTAGGGGCAGCACGCAAGGCGAGAGGGCAGGGGAGGGAAGGGAGGGGATGGCGCAGGCCAAGGTCAGCGCAGCGCCCACGTCCACTGCCAGGTGTCAGGGTTCGGGCAGCCAAGGGGGCCCAGGCGAGGGGCAGGGCTGTGTTTCCCCTAGGGAGCCTTCAGGGCGCAGAGGCCAGCCCATTGCAGTGCTCTGCGATCCAGGGGAGTAGATGCTCCAGGGAGGGACCTGGAGCCAAGCAGGGCCAAAGGAGGGCCCTGGGTGTGGAAAGGCTGCCAGCGCCAGCATGAAGCTGGGTGGCTGGGTGGGAGGGGTCCCGGGACCCATTGGAGGAGCCCAGGCTAGGGAGCCACGCGACCTAGGCCAAGGAGCAGGGAGAGAGTAAAGGGGAAAGAGGGAAGGGGAGGAAGGGGCGGCGCGAGGAGGAGGAGGAGGAGGAGGAGGAGGAAAGAGTGGGGTGGGGTGGGCTGGAGGCGGCTGGGGCGCGAGGGGCACCGAGGGGAGCGCGCGCGGTAGGGGGCCCAAGCAAGGGGCCCCCGGTTTGACCCGACGAGGCGGAGCGACGCCACCCGACGCCACGGGACGCCACGCGACACGACGACGAACACGCGCTCAGGGGCCCAGCCCAGGAGCCAGGCCCCAGGACTGGAGCTTAAAGCTCCGTGGTTAGGGAGGGCTGGCTTGGCTTAGGGGCAGCACGCAAGGCGAGAGGGCAGGGGAGGGAAGGGAGGGGATGGCGCAGGCCAAGGTCAGCGCAGCGCCCACGTCCACTGCCAGGTGTCAGGGTTCGGGCAGCCAAGGGGGCCCAGGCGAGGGGCAGGGCTGTGTTTCCCCTAGGGAGCCTTCAGGGCGCAGAGGCCAGCCCATTGCAGTGCTCTGCGATCCAGGGGAGTAGATGCTCCAGGGAGGGACCTGGAGCCAAGCAGGGCCAAAGGAGGGCCCTGGGTGTGGAAAGGCTGCCAGCGCCAGCATGAAGCTGGGTGGCTGGGTGGGAGGGGTCCCGGGACCCATTGGAGGAGCCCAGGCTAGGGAGCCACGCGACCTAGGCCAAGGAGCAGGGAGAGAGTAAAGGGGAAAGAGGGAAGGGGAGGAAGGGGCGGCGCGAGGAGGAGGAGGAGGAGGAGGAGGAGGAAAGAGTGGGGTGGGGTGGGCTGGAGGCGGCTGGGGCGCGAGGGGCACCGAGGGGAGCGCGCGCGGTAGGGGGCCCAAGCAAGGGGCCCCCGGTTTGACCCGACGAGGCGGAGCGACGCCACCCGACGCCACGGGACGCCACGCGACACGACGACGAACACGCGCTCAGGGGCCCAGCCCAGGAGCCAGGCCCCAGGACTGGAGCTTAAAGCTCCGTGGTTAGGGAGGGCTGGCTTGGCTTAGGGGCAGCACGCAAGGCGAGAGGGCAGGGGAGGGAAGGGAGGGGATGGCGCAGGCCAAGGTCAGCGCAGCGCCCACGTCCACTGCCAGGTGTCAGGGTTCGGGCAGCCAAGGGGGCCCAGGCGAGGGGCAGGGCTGTGTTTCCCCTAGGGAGCCTTCAGGGCGCAGAGGCCAGCCCATTGCAGTGCTCTGCGATCCAGGGGAGTAGATGCTCCAGGGAGGGACCTGGAGCCAAGCAGGGCCAAAGGAGGGCCCTGGGTGTGGAAAGGCTGCCAGCGCCAGCATGAAGCTGGGTGGCTGGGTGGGAGGGGTCCCGGGACCCATTGGAGGAGCCCAGGCTAGGGAGCCACGCGACCTAGGCCAAGGAGCAGGGAGAGAGTAAAGGGGAAAGAGGGAAGGGGAGGAAGGGGCGGCGCGAGGAGGAGGAGGAGGAGGAGGAGGAGGAAAGAGTGGGGTGGGGTGGGCTGGAGGCGGCTGGGGCGCGAGGGGCACCGAGGGGAGCGCGCGCGGTAGGGGGCCCAAGCAAGGGGCCCCCGGTTTGACCCGACGAGGCGGAGCGACGCCACCCGACGCCACGGGACGCCACGCGACACGACGACGAACACGCGCTCAGGGGCCCAGCCCAGGAGCCAGGCCCCAGGACTGGAGCTTAAAGCTCCGTGGTTAGGGAGGGCTGGCTTGGCTTAGGGGCAGCACGCAAGGCGAGAGGGCAGGGGAGGGAAGGGAGGGGATGGCGCAGGCCAAGGTCAGCGCAGCGCCCACGTCCACTGCCAGGTGTCAGGGTTCGGGCAGCCAAGGGGGCCCAGGCGAGGGGCAGGGCTGTGTTTCCCCTAGGGAGCCTTCAGGGCGCAGAGGCCAGCCCATTGCAGTGCTCTGCGATCCAGGGGAGTAGATGCTCCAGGGAGGGACCTGGAGCCAAGCAGGGCCAAAGGAGGGCCCTGGGTGTGGAAAGGCTGCCAGCGCCAGCATGAAGCTGGGTGGCTGGGTGGGAGGGGTCCCGGGACCCATTGGAGGAGCCCAGGCTAGGGAGCCACGCGACCTAGGCCAAGGAGCAGGGAGAGAGTAAAGGGGAAAGAGGGAAGGGGAGGAAGGGGCGGCGCGAGGAGGAGGAGGAGGAGGAGGAGGAAAGAGTGGGGTGGGGTGGGCTGGAGGCGGCTGGGGCGCGAGGGGCACCGAGGGGAGCGCGCGCGGTAGGGGGCCCAAGCAAGGGGCCCCCGGTTTGACCCGACGAGGCGGAGCGACGCCACCCGACGCCACGGGACGCCACGCGACACGACGACGAACACGCGCTCAGGGGCCCAGCCCAGGAGCCAGGCCCCAGGACTGGAGCTTAAAGCTCCGTGGTTAGGGAGGGCTGGCTTGGCTTAGGGGCAGCACGCAAGGCGAGAGGGCAGGGGAGGGAAGGGAGGGGATGGCGCAGGCCAAGGTCAGCGCAGCGCCCACGTCCACTGCCAGGTGTCAGGGTTCGGGCAGCCAAGGGGGCCCAGGCGAGGGGCAGGGCTGTGTTTCCCCTAGGGAGCCTTCAGGGCGCAGAGGCCAGCCCATTGCAGTGCTCTGCGATCCAGGGGAGTAGATGCTCCAGGGAGGGACCTGGAGCCAAGCAGGGCCAAAGGAGGGCCCTGGGTGTGGAAAGGCTGCCAGCGCCAGCATGAAGCTGGGTGGCTGGGTGGGAGGGGTCCCGGGACCCATTGGAGGAGCCCAGGCTAGGGAGCCACGCGACCTAGGCCAAGGAGCAGGGAGAGAGTAAAGGGGAAAGAGGGAAGGGGAGGAAGGGGCGGCGCGAGGAGGAGGAGGAGGAGGAGGAGGAGGAAAGAGTGGGGTGGGGTGGGCTGGAGGCGGCTGGGGCGCGAGGGGCACCGAGGGGAGCGCGCGCGGTAGGGGGCCCAAGCAAGGGGCCCCCGGTTTGACCCGACGAGGCGGAGCGACGCCACCCGACGCCACGGGACGCCACGCGACACGACGACGAACACGCGCTCAGGGGCCCAGCCCAGGAGCCAGGCCCCAGGACTGGAGCTTAAAGCTCCGTGGTTAGGGAGGGCTGGCTTGGCTTAGGGGCAGCACGCAAGGCGAGAGGGCAGGGGAGGGAAGGGAGGGGATGGCGCAGGCCAAGGTCAGCGCAGCGCCCACGTCCACTGCCAGGTGTCAGGGTTCGGGCAGCCAAGGGGGCCCAGGCGAGGGGCAGGGCTGTGTTTCCCCTAGGGAGCCTTCAGGGCGCAGAGGCCAGCCCATTGCAGTGCTCTGCGATCCAGGGGAGTAGATGCTCCAGGGAGGGACCTGGAGCCAAGCAGGGCCAAAGGAGGGCCCTGGGTGTGGAAAGGCTGCCAGCGCCAGCATGAAGCTGGGTGGCTGGGTGGGAGGGGTCCCGGGACCCATTGGAGGAGCCCAGGCTAGGGAGCCACGCGACCTAGGCCAAGGAGCAGGGAGAGAGTAAAGGGGAAAGAGGGAAGGGGAGGAAGGGGCGGCGCGAGGAGGAGGAGGAGGAGGAGGAGGAAAGAGTGGGGTGGGGTGGGCTGGAGGCGGCTGGGGCGCGAGGGGCACCGAGGGGAGCGCGCGCGGTAGGGGGCCCAAGCAAGGGGCCCCCGGTTTGACCCGACGAGGCGGAGCGACGCCACCCGACGCCACGGGACGCCACGCGACACGACGACGAACACGCGCTCAGGGGCCCAGCCCAGGAGCCAGGCCCCAGGACTGGAGCTTAAAGCTCCGTGGTTAGGGAGGGCTGGCTTGGCTTAGGGGCAGCACGCAAGGCGAGAGGGCAGGGGAGGGAAGGGAGGGGATGGCGCAGGCCAAGGTCAGCGCAGCGCCCACGTCCACTGCCAGGTGTCAGGGTTCGGGCAGCCAAGGGGGCCCAGGCGAGGGGCAGGGCTGTGTTTCCCCTAGGGAGCCTTCAGGGCGCAGAGGCCAGCCCATTGCAGTGCTCTGCGATCCAGGGGAGTAGATGCTCCAGGGAGGGACCTGGAGCCAAGCAGGGCCAAAGGAGGGCCCTGGGTGTGGAAAGGCTGCCAGCGCCAGCATGAAGCTGGGTGGCTGGGTGGGAGGGGTCCCGGGACCCATTGGAGGAGCCCAGGCTAGGGAGCCACGCGACCTAGGCCAAGGAGCAGGGAGAGAGTAAAGGGGAAAGAGGGAAGGGGAGGAAGGGGCGGCGCGAGGAGGAGGAGGAGGAGGAGGAGGAAAGAGTGGGGTGGGGTGGGCTGGAGGCGGCTGGGGCGCGAGGGGCACCGAGGGGAGCGCGCGCGGTAGGGGGCCCAAGCAAGGGGCCCCCGGTTTGACCCGACGAGGCGGAGCGACGCCACCCGACGCCACGGGACGCCACGCGACACGACGACGAACACGCGCTCAGGGGCCCAGCCCAGGAGCCAGGCCCCAGGACTGGAGCTTAAAGCTCCGTGGTTAGGGAGGGCTGGCTTGGCTTAGGGGCAGCACGCAAGGCGAGAGGGCAGGGGAGGGAAGGGAGGGGATGGCGCAGGCCAAGGTCAGCGCAGCGCCCACGTCCACTGCCAGGTGTCAGGGTTCGGGCAGCCAAGGGGGCCCAGGCGAGGGGCAGGGCTGTGTTTCCCCTAGGGAGCCTTCAGGGCGCAGAGGCCAGCCCATTGCAGTGCTCTGCGATCCAGGGGAGTAGATGCTCCAGGGAGGGACCTGGAGCCAAGCAGGGCCAAAGGAGGGCCCTGGGTGTGGAAAGGCTGCCAGCGCCAGCATGAAGCTGGGTGGCTGGGTGGGAGGGGTCCCGGGACCCATTGGAGGAGCCCAGGCTAGGGAGCCACGCGACCTAGGCCAAGGAGCAGGGAGAGAGTAAAGGGGAAAGAGGGAAGGGGAGGAAGGGGCGGCGCGAGGAGGAGGAGGAGGAGGAGGAGGAAAGAGTGGGGTGGGGTGGGCTGGAGGCGGCTGGGGCGCGAGGGGCACCGAGGGGAGCGCGCGCGGTAGGGGGCCCAAGCAAGGGGCCCCCGGTTTGACCCGACGAGGCGGAGCGACGCCACCCGACGCCACGGGACGCCACGCGACACGACGACGAACACGCGCTCAGGGGCCCAGCCCAGGAGCCAGGCCCCAGGACTGGAGCTTAAAGCTCCGTGGTTAGGGAGGGCTGGCTTGGCTTAGGGGCAGCACGCAAGGCGAGAGGGCAGGGGAGGGAAGGGAGGGGATGGCGCAGGCCAAGGTCAGCGCAGCGCCCACGTCCACTGCCAGGTGTCAGGGTTCGGGCAGCCAAGGGGGCCCAGGCGAGGGGCAGGGCTGTGTTTCCCCTAGGGAGCCTTCAGGGCGCAGAGGCCAGCCCATTGCAGTGCTCTGCGATCCAGGGGAGTAGATGCTCCAGGGAGGGACCTGGAGCCAAGCAGGGCCAAAGGAGGGCCCTGGGTGTGGAAAGGCTGCCAGCGCCAGCATGAAGCTGGGTGGCTGGGTGGGAGGGGTCCCGGGACCCATTGGAGGAGCCCAGGCTAGGGAGCCACGCGACCTAGGCCAAGGAGCAGGGAGAGAGTAAAGGGGAAAGAGGGAAGGGGAGGAAGGGGCGGCGCGAGGAGGAGGAGGAGGAGGAGGAGGAGGAAAGAGTGGGGTGGGGTGGGCTGGAGGCGGCTGGGGCGCGAGGGGCACCGAGGGGAGCGCGCGCGGTAGGGGGCCCAAGCAAGGGGCCCCCGGTTTGACCCGACGAGGCGGAGCGACGCCACCCGACGCCACGGGACGCCACGCGACACGACGACGAACACGCGCTCAGGGGCCCAGCCCAGGAGCCAGGCCCCAGGACTGGAGCTTAAAGCTCCGTGGTTAGGGAGGGCTGGCTTGGCTTAGGGGCAGCACGCAAGGCGAGAGGGCAGGGGAGGGAAGGGAGGGGATGGCGCAGGCCAAGGTCAGCGCAGCGCCCACGTCCACTGCCAGGTGTCAGGGTTCGGGCAGCCAAGGGGGCCCAGGCGAGGGGCAGGGCTGTGTTTCCCCTAGGGAGCCTTCAGGGCGCAGAGGCCAGCCCATTGCAGTGCTCTGCGATCCAGGGGAGTAGATGCTCCAGGGAGGGACCTGGAGCCAAGCAGGGCCAAAGGAGGGCCCTGGGTGTGGAAAGGCTGCCAGCGCCAGCATGAAGCTGGGTGGCTGGGTGGGAGGGGTCCCGGGACCCATTGGAGGAGCCCAGGCTAGGGAGCCACGCGACCTAGGCCAAGGAGCAGGGAGAGAGTAAAGGGGAAAGAGGGAAGGGGAGGAAGGGGCGGCGCGAGGAGGAGGAGGAGGAGGAGGAGGAGGAAAGAGTGGGGTGGGGTGGGCTGGAGGCGGCTGGGGCGCGAGGGGCACCGAGGGGAGCGCGCGCGGTAGGGGGCCCAAGCAAGGGGCCCCCGGTTTGACCCGACGAGGCGGAGCGACGCCACCCGACGCCACGGGACGCCACGCGACACGACGACGAACACGCGCTCAGGGGCCCAGCCCAGGAGCCAGGCCCCAGGACTGGAGCTTAAAGCTCCGTGGTTAGGGAGGGCTGGCTTGGCTTAGGGGCAGCACGCAAGGCGAGAGGGCAGGGGAGGGAAGGGAGGGGATGGCGCAGGCCAAGGTCAGCGCAGCGCCCACGTCCACTGCCAGGTGTCAGGGTTCGGGCAGCCAAGGGGGCCCAGGCGAGGGGCAGGGCTGTGTTTCCCCTAGGGAGCCTTCAGGGCGCAGAGGCCAGCCCATTGCAGTGCTCTGCGATCCAGGGGAGTAGATGCTCCAGGGAGGGACCTGGAGCCAAGCAGGGCCAAAGGAGGGCCCTGGGTGTGGAAAGGCTGCCAGCGCCAGCATGAAGCTGGGTGGCTGGGTGGGAGGGGTCCCGGGACCCATTGGAGGAGCCCAGGCTAGGGAGCCACGCGACCTAGGCCAAGGAGCAGGGAGAGAGTAAAGGGGAAAGAGGGAAGGGGAGGAAGGGGCGGCGCGAGGAGGAGGAGGAGGAGGAGGAGGAGGAAAGAGTGGGGTGGGGTGGGCTGGAGGCGGCTGGGGCGCGAGGGGCACCGAGGGGAGCGCGCGCGGTAGGGGGCCCAAGCAAGGGGCCCCCGGTTTGACCCGACGAGGCGGAGCGACGCCACCCGACGCCACGGGACGCCACGCGACACGACGACGAACACGCGCTCAGGGGCCCAGCCCAGGAGCCAGGCCCCAGGACTGGAGCTTAAAGCTCCGTGGTTAGGGAGGGCTGGCTTGGCTTAGGGGCAGCACGCAAGGCGAGAGGGCAGGGGAGGGAAGGGAGGGGATGGCGCAGGCCAAGGTCAGCGCAGCGCCCACGTCCACTGCCAGGTGTCAGGGTTCGGGCAGCCAAGGGGGCCCAGGCGAGGGGCAGGGCTGTGTTTCCCCTAGGGAGCCTTCAGGGCGCAGAGGCCAGCCCATTGCAGTGCTCTGCGATCCAGGGGAGTAGATGCTCCAGGGAGGGACCTGGAGCCAAGCAGGGCCAAAGGAGGGCCCTGGGTGTGGAAAGGCTGCCAGCGCCAGCATGAAGCTGGGTGGCTGGGTGGGAGGGGTCCCGGGACCCATTGGAGGAGCCCAGGCTAGGGAGCCACGCGACCTAGGCCAAGGAGCAGGGAGAGAGTAAAGGGGAAAGAGGGAAGGGGAGGAAGGGGCGGCGCGAGGAGGAGGAGGAGGAGGAGGAGGAGGAAAGAGTGGGGTGGGGTGGGCTGGAGGCGGCTGGGGCGCGAGGGGCACCGAGGGGAGCGCGCGCGGTAGGGGGCCCAAGCAAGGGGCCCCCGGTTTGACCCGACGAGGCGGAGCGACGCCACCCGACGCCACGGGACGCCACGCGACACGACGACGAACACGCGCTCAGGGGCCCAGCCCAGGAGCCAGGCCCCAGGACTGGAGCTTAAAGCTCCGTGGTTAGGGAGGGCTGGCTTGGCTTAGGGGCAGCACGCAAGGCGAGAGGGCAGGGGAGGGAAGGGAGGGGATGGCGCAGGCCAAGGTCAGCGCAGCGCCCACGTCCACTGCCAGGTGTCAGGGTTCGGGCAGCCAAGGGGGCCCAGGCGAGGGGCAGGGCTGTGTTTCCCCTAGGGAGCCTTCAGGGCGCAGAGGCCAGCCCATTGCAGTGCTCTGCGATCCAGGGGAGTAGATGCTCCAGGGAGGGACCTGGAGCCAAGCAGGGCCAAAGGAGGGCCCTGGGTGTGGAAAGGCTGCCAGCGCCAGCATGAAGCTGGGTGGCTGGGTGGGAGGGGTCCCGGGACCCATTGGAGGAGCCCAGGCTAGGGAGCCACGCGACCTAGGCCAAGGAGCAGGGAGAGAGTAAAGGGGAAAGAGGGAAGGGGAGGAAGGGGCGGCGCGAGGAGGAGGAGGAGGAGGAGGAGGAGGAAAGAGTGGGGTGGGGTGGGCTGGAGGCGGCTGGGGCGCGAGGGGCACCGAGGGGAGCGCGCGCGGTAGGGGGCCCAAGCAAGGGGCCCCCGGTTTGACCCGACGAGGCGGAGCGACGCCACCCGACGCCACGGGACGCCACGCGACACGACGACGAACACGCGCTCAGGGGCCCAGCCCAGGAGCCAGGCCCCAGGACTGGAGCTTAAAGCTCCGTGGTTAGGGAGGGCTGGCTTGGCTTAGGGGCAGCACGCAAGGCGAGAGGGCAGGGGAGGGAAGGGAGGGGATGGCGCAGGCCAAGGTCAGCGCAGCGCCCACGTCCACTGCCAGGTGTCAGGGTTCGGGCAGCCAAGGGGGCCCAGGCGAGGGGCAGGGCTGTGTTTCCCCTAGGGAGCCTTCAGGGCGCAGAGGCCAGCCCATTGCAGTGCTCTGCGATCCAGGGGAGTAGATGCTCCAGGGAGGGACCTGGAGCCAAGCAGGGCCAAAGGAGGGCCCTGGGTGTGGAAAGGCTGCCAGCGCCAGCATGAAGCTGGGTGGCTGGGTGGGAGGGGTCCCGGGACCCATTGGAGGAGCCCAGGCTAGGGAGCCACGCGACCTAGGCCAAGGAGCAGGGAGAGAGTAAAGGGGAAAGAGGGAAGGGGAGGAAGGGGCGGCGCGAGGAGGAGGAGGAGGAGGAGGAGGAAAGAGTGGGGTGGGGTGGGCTGGAGGCGGCTGGGGCGCGAGGGGCACCGAGGGGAGCGCGCGCGGTAGGGGGCCCAAGCAAGGGGCCCCCGGTTTGACCCGACGAGGCGGAGCGACGCCACCCGACGCCACGGGACGCCACGCGACACGACGACGAACACGCGCTCAGGGGCCCAGCCCAGGAGCCAGGCCCCAGGACTGGAGCTTAAAGCTCCGTGGTTAGGGAGGGCTGGCTTGGCTTAGGGGCAGCACGCAAGGCGAGAGGGCAGGGGAGGGAAGGGAGGGGATGGCGCAGGCCAAGGTCAGCGCAGCGCCCACGTCCACTGCCAGGTGTCAGGGTTCGGGCAGCCAAGGGGGCCCAGGCGAGGGGCAGGGCTGTGTTTCCCCTAGGGAGCCTTCAGGGCGCAGAGGCCAGCCCATTGCAGTGCTCTGCGATCCAGGGGAGTAGATGCTCCAGGGAGGGACCTGGAGCCAAGCAGGGCCAAAGGAGGGCCCTGGGTGTGGAAAGGCTGCCAGCGCCAGCATGAAGCTGGGTGGCTGGGTGGGAGGGGTCCCGGGACCCATTGGAGGAGCCCAGGCTAGGGAGCCACGCGACCTAGGCCAAGGAGCAGGGAGAGAGTAAAGGGGAAAGAGGGAAGGGGAGGAAGGGGCGGCGCGAGGAGGAGGAGGAGGAGGAGGAGGAGGAAAGAGTGGGGTGGGGTGGGCTGGAGGCGGCTGGGGCGCGAGGGGCACCGAGGGGAGCGCGCGCGGTAGGGGGCCCAAGCAAGGGGCCCCCGGTTTGACCCGACGAGGCGGAGCGACGCCACCCGACGCCACGGGACGCCACGCGACACGACGACGAACACGCGCTCAGGGGCCCAGCCCAGGAGCCAGGCCCCAGGACTGGAGCTTAAAGCTCCGTGGTTAGGGAGGGCTGGCTTGGCTTAGGGGCAGCACGCAAGGCGAGAGGGCAGGGGAGGGAAGGGAGGGGATGGCGCAGGCCAAGGTCAGCGCAGCGCCCACGTCCACTGCCAGGTGTCAGGGTTCGGGCAGCCAAGGGGGCCCAGGCGAGGGGCAGGGCTGTGTTTCCCCTAGGGAGCCTTCAGGGCGCAGAGGCCAGCCCATTGCAGTGCTCTGCGATCCAGGGGAGTAGATGCTCCAGGGAGGGACCTGGAGCCAAGCAGGGCCAAAGGAGGGCCCTGGGTGTGGAAAGGCTGCCAGCGCCAGCATGAAGCTGGGTGGCTGGGTGGGAGGGGTCCCGGGACCCATTGGAGGAGCCCAGGCTAGGGAGCCACGCGACCTAGGCCAAGGAGCAGGGAGAGAGTAAAGGGGAAAGAGGGAAGGGGAGGAAGGGGCGGCGCGAGGAGGAGGAGGAGGAGGAGGAGGAAAGAGTGGGGTGGGGTGGGCTGGAGGCGGCTGGGGCGCGAGGGGCACCGAGGGGAGCGCGCGCGGTAGGGGGCCCAAGCAAGGGGCCCCCGGTTTGACCCGACGAGGCGGAGCGACGCCACCCGACGCCACGGGACGCCACGCGACACGACGACGAACACGCGCTCAGGGGCCCAGCCCAGGAGCCAGGCCCCAGGACTGGAGCTTAAAGCTCCGTGGTTAGGGAGGGCTGGCTTGGCTTAGGGGCAGCACGCAAGGCGAGAGGGCAGGGGAGGGAAGGGAGGGGATGGCGCAGGCCAAGGTCAGCGCAGCGCCCACGTCCACTGCCAGGTGTCAGGGTTCGGGCAGCCAAGGGGGCCCAGGCGAGGGGCAGGGCTGTGTTTCCCCTAGGGAGCCTTCAGGGCGCAGAGGCCAGCCCATTGCAGTGCTCTGCGATCCAGGGGAGTAGATGCTCCAGGGAGGGACCTGGAGCCAAGCAGGGCCAAAGGAGGGCCCTGGGTGTGGAAAGGCTGCCAGCGCCAGCATGAAGCTGGGTGGCTGGGTGGGAGGGGTCCCGGGACCCATTGGAGGAGCCCAGGCTAGGGAGCCACGCGACCTAGGCCAAGGAGCAGGGAGAGAGTAAAGGGGAAAGAGGGAAGGGGAGGAAGGGGCGGCGCGAGGAGGAGGAGGAGGAGGAGGAGGAAAGAGTGGGGTGGGGTGGGCTGGAGGCGGCTGGGGCGCGAGGGGCACCGAGGGGAGCGCGCGCGGTAGGGGGCCCAAGCAAGGGGCCCCCGGTTTGACCCGACGAGGCGGAGCGACGCCACCCGACGCCACGGGACGCCACGCGACACGACGACGAACACGCGCTCAGGGGCCCAGCCCAGGAGCCAGGCCCCAGGACTGGAGCTTAAAGCTCCGTGGTTAGGGAGGGCTGGCTTGGCTTAGGGGCAGCACGCAAGGCGAGAGGGCAGGGGAGGGAAGGGAGGGGATGGCGCAGGCCAAGGTCAGCGCAGCGCCCACGTCCACTGCCAGGTGTCAGGGTTCGGGCAGCCAAGGGGGCCCAGGCGAGGGGCAGGGCTGTGTTTCCCCTAGGGAGCCTTCAGGGCGCAGAGGCCAGCCCATTGCAGTGCTCTGCGATCCAGGGGAGTAGATGCTCCAGGGAGGGACCTGGAGCCAAGCAGGGCCAAAGGAGGGCCCTGGGTGTGGAAAGGCTGCCAGCGCCAGCATGAAGCTGGGTGGCTGGGTGGGAGGGGTCCCGGGACCCATTGGAGGAGCCCAGGCTAGGGAGCCACGCGACCTAGGCCAAGGAGCAGGGAGAGAGTAAAGGGGAAAGAGGGAAGGGGAGGAAGGGGCGGCGCGAGGAGGAGGAGGAGGAGGAGGAGGAGGAAAGAGTGGGGTGGGGTGGGCTGGAGGCGGCTGGGGCGCGAGGGGCACCGAGGGGAGCGCGCGCGGTAGGGGGCCCAAGCAAGGGGCCCCCGGTTTGACCCGACGAGGCGGAGCGACGCCACCCGACGCCACGGGACGCCACGCGACACGACGACGAACACGCGCTCAGGGGCCCAGCCCAGGAGCCAGGCCCCAGGACTGGAGCTTAAAGCTCCGTGGTTAGGGAGGGCTGGCTTGGCTTAGGGGCAGCACGCAAGGCGAGAGGGCAGGGGAGGGAAGGGAGGGGATGGCGCAGGCCAAGGTCAGCGCAGCGCCCACGTCCACTGCCAGGTGTCAGGGTTCGGGCAGCCAAGGGGGCCCAGGCGAGGGGCAGGGCTGTGTTTCCCCTAGGGAGCCTTCAGGGCGCAGAGGCCAGCCCATTGCAGTGCTCTGCGATCCAGGGGAGTAGATGCTCCAGGGAGGGACCTGGAGCCAAGCAGGGCCAAAGGAGGGCCCTGGGTGTGGAAAGGCTGCCAGCGCCAGCATGAAGCTGGGTGGCTGGGTGGGAGGGGTCCCGGGACCCATTGGAGGAGCCCAGGCTAGGGAGCCACGCGACCTAGGCCAAGGAGCAGGGAGAGAGTAAAGGGGAAAGAGGGAAGGGGAGGAAGGGGCGGCGCGAGGAGGAGGAGGAGGAGGAGGAGGAGGAAAGAGTGGGGTGGGGTGGGCTGGAGGCGGCTGGGGCGCGAGGGGCACCGAGGGGAGCGCGCGCGGTAGGGGGCCCAAGCAAGGGGCCCCCGGTTTGACCCGACGAGGCGGAGCGACGCCACCCGACGCCACGGGACGCCACGCGACACGACGACGAACACGCGCTCAGGGGCCCAGCCCAGGAGCCAGGCCCCAGGACTGGAGCTTAAAGCTCCGTGGTTAGGGAGGGCTGGCTTGGCTTAGGGGCAGCACGCAAGGCGAGAGGGCAGGGGAGGGAAGGGAGGGGATGGCGCAGGCCAAGGTCAGCGCAGCGCCCACGTCCACTGCCAGGTGTCAGGGTTCGGGCAGCCAAGGGGGCCCAGGCGAGGGGCAGGGCTGTGTTTCCCCTAGGGAGCCTTCAGGGCGCAGAGGCCAGCCCATTGCAGTGCTCTGCGATCCAGGGGAGTAGATGCTCCAGGGAGGGACCTGGAGCCAAGCAGGGCCAAAGGAGGGCCCTGGGTGTGGAAAGGCTGCCAGCGCCAGCATGAAGCTGGGTGGCTGGGTGGGAGGGGTCCCGGGACCCATTGGAGGAGCCCAGGCTAGGGAGCCACGCGACCTAGGCCAAGGAGCAGGGAGAGAGTAAAGGGGAAAGAGGGAAGGGGAGGAAGGGGCGGCGCGAGGAGGAGGAGGAGGAGGAGGAGGAGGAGGAAAGAGTGGGGTGGGGTGGGCTGGAGGCGGCTGGGGCGCGAGGGGCACCGAGGGGAGCGCGCGCGGTAGGGGGCCCAAGCAAGGGGCCCCCGGTTTGACCCGACGAGGCGGAGCGACGCCACCCGACGCCACGGGACGCCACGCGACACGACGACGAACACGCGCTCAGGGGCCCAGCCCAGGAGCCAGGCCCCAGGACTGGAGCTTAAAGCTCCGTGGTTAGGGAGGGCTGGCTTGGCTTAGGGGCAGCACGCAAGGCGAGAGGGCAGGGGAGGGAAGGGAGGGGATGGCGCAGGCCAAGGTCAGCGCAGCGCCCACGTCCACTGCCAGGTGTCAGGGTTCGGGCAGCCAAGGGGGCCCAGGCGAGGGGCAGGGCTGTGTTTCCCCTAGGGAGCCTTCAGGGCGCAGAGGCCAGCCCATTGCAGTGCTCTGCGATCCAGGGGAGTAGATGCTCCAGGGAGGGACCTGGAGCCAAGCAGGGCCAAAGGAGGGCCCTGGGTGTGGAAAGGCTGCCAGCGCCAGCATGAAGCTGGGTGGCTGGGTGGGAGGGGTCCCGGGACCCATTGGAGGAGCCCAGGCTAGGGAGCCACGCGACCTAGGCCAAGGAGCAGGGAGAGAGTAAAGGGGAAAGAGGGAAGGGGAGGAAGGGGCGGCGCGAGGAGGAGGAGGAGGAGGAGGAGGAGGAAAGAGTGGGGTGGGGTGGGCTGGAGGCGGCTGGGGCGCGAGGGGCACCGAGGGGAGCGCGCGCGGTAGGGGGCCCAAGCAAGGGGCCCCCGGTTTGACCCGACGAGGCGGAGCGACGCCACCCGACGCCACGGGACGCCACGCGACACGACGACGAACACGCGCTCAGGGGCCCAGCCCAGGAGCCAGGCCCCAGGACTGGAGCTTAAAGCTCCGTGGTTAGGGAGGGCTGGCTTGGCTTAGGGGCAGCACGCAAGGCGAGAGGGCAGGGGAGGGAAGGGAGGGGATGGCGCAGGCCAAGGTCAGCGCAGCGCCCACGTCCACTGCCAGGTGTCAGGGTTCGGGCAGCCAAGGGGGCCCAGGCGAGGGGCAGGGCTGTGTTTCCCCTAGGGAGCCTTCAGGGCGCAGAGGCCAGCCCATTGCAGTGCTCTGCGATCCAGGGGAGTAGATGCTCCAGGGAGGGACCTGGAGCCAAGCAGGGCCAAAGGAGGGCCCTGGGTGTGGAAAGGCTGCCAGCGCCAGCATGAAGCTGGGTGGCTGGGTGGGAGGGGTCCCGGGACCCATTGGAGGAGCCCAGGCTAGGGAGCCACGCGACCTAGGCCAAGGAGCAGGGAGAGAGTAAAGGGGAAAGAGGGAAGGGGAGGAAGGGGCGGCGCGAGGAGGAGGAGGAGGAGGAGGAGGAAAGAGTGGGGTGGGGTGGGCTGGAGGCGGCTGGGGCGCGAGGGGCACCGAGGGGAGCGCGCGCGGTAGGGGGCCCAAGCAAGGGGCCCCCGGTTTGACCCGACGAGGCGGAGCGACGCCACCCGACGCCACGGGACGCCACGCGACACGACGACGAACACGCGCTCAGGGGCCCAGCCCAGGAGCCAGGCCCCAGGACTGGAGCTTAAAGCTCCGTGGTTAGGGAGGGCTGGCTTGGCTTAGGGGCAGCACGCAAGGCGAGAGGGCAGGGGAGGGAAGGGAGGGGATGGCGCAGGCCAAGGTCAGCGCAGCGCCCACGTCCACTGCCAGGTGTCAGGGTTCGGGCAGCCAAGGGGGCCCAGGCGAGGGGCAGGGCTGTGTTTCCCCTAGGGAGCCTTCAGGGCGCAGAGGCCAGCCCATTGCAGTGCTCTGCGATCCAGGGGAGTAGATGCTCCAGGGAGGGACCTGGAGCCAAGCAGGGCCAAAGGAGGGCCCTGGGTGTGGAAAGGCTGCCAGCGCCAGCATGAAGCTGGGTGGCTGGGTGGGAGGGGTCCCGGGACCCATTGGAGGAGCCCAGGCTAGGGAGCCACGCGACCTAGGCCAAGGAGCAGGGAGAGAGTAAAGGGGAAAGAGGGAAGGGGAGGAAGGGGCGGCGCGAGGAGGAGGAGGAGGAGGAGGAGGAGGAGGAAAGAGTGGGGTGGGGTGGGCTGGAGGCGGCTGGGGCGCGAGGGGCACCGAGGGGAGCGCGCGCGGTAGGGGGCCCAAGCAAGGGGCCCCCGGTTTGACCCGACGAGGCGGAGCGACGCCACCCGACGCCACGGGACGCCACGCGACACGACGACGAACACGCGCTCAGGGGCCCAGCCCAGGAGCCAGGCCCCAGGACTGGAGCTTAAAGCTCCGTGGTTAGGGAGGGCTGGCTTGGCTTAGGGGCAGCACGCAAGGCGAGAGGGCAGGGGAGGGAAGGGAGGGGATGGCGCAGGCCAAGGTCAGCGCAGCGCCCACGTCCACTGCCAGGTGTCAGGGTTCGGGCAGCCAAGGGGGCCCAGGCGAGGGGCAGGGCTGTGTTTCCCCTAGGGAGCCTTCAGGGCGCAGAGGCCAGCCCATTGCAGTGCTCTGCGATCCAGGGGAGTAGATGCTCCAGGGAGGGACCTGGAGCCAAGCAGGGCCAAAGGAGGGCCCTGGGTGTGGAAAGGCTGCCAGCGCCAGCATGAAGCTGGGTGGCTGGGTGGGAGGGGTCCCGGGACCCATTGGAGGAGCCCAGGCTAGGGAGCCACGCGACCTAGGCCAAGGAGCAGGGAGAGAGTAAAGGGGAAAGAGGGAAGGGGAGGAAGGGGCGGCGCGAGGAGGAGGAGGAGGAGGAGGAGGAGGAAAGAGTGGGGTGGGGTGGGCTGGAGGCGGCTGGGGCGCGAGGGGCACCGAGGGGAGCGCGCGCGGTAGGGGGCCCAAGCAAGGGGCCCCCGGTTTGACCCGACGAGGCGGAGCGACGCCACCCGACGCCACGGGACGCCACGCGACACGACGACGAACACGCGCTCAGGGGCCCAGCCCAGGAGCCAGGCCCCAGGACTGGAGCTTAAAGCTCCGTGGTTAGGGAGGGCTGGCTTGGCTTAGGGGCAGCACGCAAGGCGAGAGGGCAGGGGAGGGAAGGGAGGGGATGGCGCAGGCCAAGGTCAGCGCAGCGCCCACGTCCACTGCCAGGTGTCAGGGTTCGGGCAGCCAAGGGGGCCCAGGCGAGGGGCAGGGCTGTGTTTCCCCTAGGGAGCCTTCAGGGCGCAGAGGCCAGCCCATTGCAGTGCTCTGCGATCCAGGGGAGTAGATGCTCCAGGGAGGGACCTGGAGCCAAGCAGGGCCAAAGGAGGGCCCTGGGTGTGGAAAGGCTGCCAGCGCCAGCATGAAGCTGGGTGGCTGGGTGGGAGGGGTCCCGGGACCCATTGGAGGAGCCCAGGCTAGGGAGCCACGCGACCTAGGCCAAGGAGCAGGGAGAGAGTAAAGGGGAAAGAGGGAAGGGGAGGAAGGGGCGGCGCGAGGAGGAGGAGGAGGAGGAGGAGGAGGAAAGAGTGGGGTGGGGTGGGCTGGAGGCGGCTGGGGCGCGAGGGGCACCGAGGGGAGCGCGCGCGGTAGGGGGCCCAAGCAAGGGGCCCCCGGTTTGACCCGACGAGGCGGAGCGACGCCACCCGACGCCACGGGACGCCACGCGACACGACGACGAACACGCGCTCAGGGGCCCAGCCCAGGAGCCAGGCCCCAGGACTGGAGCTTAAAGCTCCGTGGTTAGGGAGGGCTGGCTTGGCTTAGGGGCAGCACGCAAGGCGAGAGGGCAGGGGAGGGAAGGGAGGGGATGGCGCAGGCCAAGGTCAGCGCAGCGCCCACGTCCACTGCCAGGTGTCAGGGTTCGGGCAGCCAAGGGGGCCCAGGCGAGGGGCAGGGCTGTGTTTCCCCTAGGGAGCCTTCAGGGCGCAGAGGCCAGCCCATTGCAGTGCTCTGCGATCCAGGGGAGTAGATGCTCCAGGGAGGGACCTGGAGCCAAGCAGGGCCAAAGGAGGGCCCTGGGTGTGGAAAGGCTGCCAGCGCCAGCATGAAGCTGGGTGGCTGGGTGGGAGGGGTCCCGGGACCCATTGGAGGAGCCCAGGCTAGGGAGCCACGCGACCTAGGCCAAGGAGCAGGGAGAGAGTAAAGGGGAAAGAGGGAAGGGGAGGAAGGGGCGGCGCGAGGAGGAGGAGGAGGAGGAGGAGGAGGAAAGAGTGGGGTGGGGTGGGCTGGAGGCGGCTGGGGCGCGAGGGGCACCGAGGGGAGCGCGCGCGGTAGGGGGCCCAAGCAAGGGGCCCCCGGTTTGACCCGACGAGGCGGAGCGACGCCACCCGACGCCACGGGACGCCACGCGACACGACGACGAACACGCGCTCAGGGGCCCAGCCCAGGAGCCAGGCCCCAGGACTGGAGCTTAAAGCTCCGTGGTTAGGGAGGGCTGGCTTGGCTTAGGGGCAGCACGCAAGGCGAGAGGGCAGGGGAGGGAAGGGAGGGGATGGCGCAGGCCAAGGTCAGCGCAGCGCCCACGTCCACTGCCAGGTGTCAGGGTTCGGGCAGCCAAGGGGGCCCAGGCGAGGGGCAGGGCTGTGTTTCCCCTAGGGAGCCTTCAGGGCGCAGAGGCCAGCCCATTGCAGTGCTCTGCGATCCAGGGGAGTAGATGCTCCAGGGAGGGACCTGGAGCCAAGCAGGGCCAAAGGAGGGCCCTGGGTGTGGAAAGGCTGCCAGCGCCAGCATGAAGCTGGGTGGCTGGGTGGGAGGGGTCCCGGGACCCATTGGAGGAGCCCAGGCTAGGGAGCCACGCGACCTAGGCCAAGGAGCAGGGAGAGAGTAAAGGGGAAAGAGGGAAGGGGAGGAAGGGGCGGCGCGAGGAGGAGGAGGAGGAGGAGGAGGAGGAAAGAGTGGGGTGGGGTGGGCTGGAGGCGGCTGGGGCGCGAGGGGCACCGAGGGGAGCGCGCGCGGTAGGGGGCCCAAGCAAGGGGCCCCCGGTTTGACCCGACGAGGCGGAGCGACGCCACCCGACGCCACGGGACGCCACGCGACACGACGACGAACACGCGCTCAGGGGCCCAGCCCAGGAGCCAGGCCCCAGGACTGGAGCTTAAAGCTCCGTGGTTAGGGAGGGCTGGCTTGGCTTAGGGGCAGCACGCAAGGCGAGAGGGCAGGGGAGGGAAGGGAGGGGATGGCGCAGGCCAAGGTCAGCGCAGCGCCCACGTCCACTGCCAGGTGTCAGGGTTCGGGCAGCCAAGGGGGCCCAGGCGAGGGGCAGGGCTGTGTTTCCCCTAGGGAGCCTTCAGGGCGCAGAGGCCAGCCCATTGCAGTGCTCTGCGATCCAGGGGAGTAGATGCTCCAGGGAGGGACCTGGAGCCAAGCAGGGCCAAAGGAGGGCCCTGGGTGTGGAAAGGCTGCCAGCGCCAGCATGAAGCTGGGTGGCTGGGTGGGAGGGGTCCCGGGACCCATTGGAGGAGCCCAGGCTAGGGAGCCACGCGACCTAGGCCAAGGAGCAGGGAGAGAGTAAAGGGGAAAGAGGGAAGGGGAGGAAGGGGCGGCGCGAGGAGGAGGAGGAGGAGGAGGAGGAGGAAAGAGTGGGGTGGGGTGGGCTGGAGGCGGCTGGGGCGCGAGGGGCACCGAGGGGAGCGCGCGCGGTAGGGGGCCCAAGCAAGGGGCCCCCGGTTTGACCCGACGAGGCGGAGCGACGCCACCCGACGCCACGGGACGCCACGCGACACGACGACGAACACGCGCTCAGGGGCCCAGCCCAGGAGCCAGGCCCCAGGACTGGAGCTTAAAGCTCCGTGGTTAGGGAGGGCTGGCTTGGCTTAGGGGCAGCACGCAAGGCGAGAGGGCAGGGGAGGGAAGGGAGGGGATGGCGCAGGCCAAGGTCAGCGCAGCGCCCACGTCCACTGCCAGGTGTCAGGGTTCGGGCAGCCAAGGGGGCCCAGGCGAGGGGCAGGGCTGTGTTTCCCCTAGGGAGCCTTCAGGGCGCAGAGGCCAGCCCATTGCAGTGCTCTGCGATCCAGGGGAGTAGATGCTCCAGGGAGGGACCTGGAGCCAAGCAGGGCCAAAGGAGGGCCCTGGGTGTGGAAAGGCTGCCAGCGCCAGCATGAAGCTGGGTGGCTGGGTGGGAGGGGTCCCGGGACCCATTGGAGGAGCCCAGGCTAGGGAGCCACGCGACCTAGGCCAAGGAGCAGGGAGAGAGTAAAGGGGAAAGAGGGAAGGGGAGGAAGGGGCGGCGCGAGGAGGAGGAGGAGGAGGAGGAGGAGGAAAGAGTGGGGTGGGGTGGGCTGGAGGCGGCTGGGGCGCGAGGGGCACCGAGGGGAGCGCGCGCGGTAGGGGGCCCAAGCAAGGGGCCCCCGGTTTGACCCGACGAGGCGGAGCGACGCCACCCGACGCCACGGGACGCCACGCGACACGACGACGAACACGCGCTCAGGGGCCCAGCCCAGGAGCCAGGCCCCAGGACTGGAGCTTAAAGCTCCGTGGTTAGGGAGGGCTGGCTTGGCTTAGGGGCAGCACGCAAGGCGAGAGGGCAGGGGAGGGAAGGGAGGGGATGGCGCAGGCCAAGGTCAGCGCAGCGCCCACGTCCACTGCCAGGTGTCAGGGTTCGGGCAGCCAAGGGGGCCCAGGCGAGGGGCAGGGCTGTGTTTCCCCTAGGGAGCCTTCAGGGCGCAGAGGCCAGCCCATTGCAGTGCTCTGCGATCCAGGGGAGTAGATGCTCCAGGGAGGGACCTGGAGCCAAGCAGGGCCAAAGGAGGGCCCTGGGTGTGGAAAGGCTGCCAGCGCCAGCATGAAGCTGGGTGGCTGGGTGGGAGGGGTCCCGGGACCCATTGGAGGAGCCCAGGCTAGGGAGCCACGCGACCTAGGCCAAGGAGCAGGGAGAGAGTAAAGGGGAAAGAGGGAAGGGGAGGAAGGGGCGGCGCGAGGAGGAGGAGGAGGAGGAGGAGGAGGAAAGAGTGGGGTGGGGTGGGCTGGAGGCGGCTGGGGCGCGAGGGGCACCGAGGGGAGCGCGCGCGGTAGGGGGCCCAAGCAAGGGGCCCCCGGTTTGACCCGACGAGGCGGAGCGACGCCACCCGACGCCACGGGACGCCACGCGACACGACGACGAACACGCGCTCAGGGGCCCAGCCCAGGAGCCAGGCCCCAGGACTGGAGCTTAAAGCTCCGTGGTTAGGGAGGGCTGGCTTGGCTTAGGGGCAGCACGCAAGGCGAGAGGGCAGGGGAGGGAAGGGAGGGGATGGCGCAGGCCAAGGTCAGCGCAGCGCCCACGTCCACTGCCAGGTGTCAGGGTTCGGGCAGCCAAGGGGGCCCAGGCGAGGGGCAGGGCTGTGTTTCCCCTAGGGAGCCTTCAGGGCGCAGAGGCCAGCCCATTGCAGTGCTCTGCGATCCAGGGGAGTAGATGCTCCAGGGAGGGACCTGGAGCCAAGCAGGGCCAAAGGAGGGCCCTGGGTGTGGAAAGGCTGCCAGCGCCAGCATGAAGCTGGGTGGCTGGGTGGGAGGGGTCCCGGGACCCATTGGAGGAGCCCAGGCTAGGGAGCCACGCGACCTAGGCCAAGGAGCAGGGAGAGAGTAAAGGGGAAAGAGGGAAGGGGAGGAAGGGGCGGCGCGAGGAGGAGGAGGAGGAGGAGGAGGAGGAAAGAGTGGGGTGGGGTGGGCTGGAGGCGGCTGGGGCGCGAGGGGCACCGAGGGGAGCGCGCGCGGTAGGGGGCCCAAGCAAGGGGCCCCCGGTTTGACCCGACGAGGCGGAGCGACGCCACCCGACGCCACGGGACGCCACGCGACACGACGACGAACACGCGCTCAGGGGCCCAGCCCAGGAGCCAGGCCCCAGGACTGGAGCTTAAAGCTCCGTGGTTAGGGAGGGCTGGCTTGGCTTAGGGGCAGCACGCAAGGCGAGAGGGCAGGGGAGGGAAGGGAGGGGATGGCGCAGGCCAAGGTCAGCGCAGCGCCCACGTCCACTGCCAGGTGTCAGGGTTCGGGCAGCCAAGGGGGCCCAGGCGAGGGGCAGGGCTGTGTTTCCCCTAGGGAGCCTTCAGGGCGCAGAGGCCAGCCCATTGCAGTGCTCTGCGATCCAGGGGAGTAGATGCTCCAGGGAGGGACCTGGAGCCAAGCAGGGCCAAAGGAGGGCCCTGGGTGTGGAAAGGCTGCCAGCGCCAGCATGAAGCTGGGTGGCTGGGTGGGAGGGGTCCCGGGACCCATTGGAGGAGCCCAGGCTAGGGAGCCACGCGACCTAGGCCAAGGAGCAGGGAGAGAGTAAAGGGGAAAGAGGGAAGGGGAGGAAGGGGCGGCGCGAGGAGGAGGAGGAGGAGGAGGAGGAGGAGGAAAGAGTGGGGTGGGGTGGGCTGGAGGCGGCTGGGGCGCGAGGGGCACCGAGGGGAGCGCGCGCGGTAGGGGGCCCAAGCAAGGGGCCCCCGGTTTGACCCGACGAGGCGGAGCGACGCCACCCGACGCCACGGGACGCCACGCGACACGACGACGAACACGCGCTCAGGGGCCCAGCCCAGGAGCCAGGCCCCAGGACTGGAGCTTAAAGCTCCGTGGTTAGGGAGGGCTGGCTTGGCTTAGGGGCAGCACGCAAGGCGAGAGGGCAGGGGAGGGAAGGGAGGGGATGGCGCAGGCCAAGGTCAGCGCAGCGCCCACGTCCACTGCCAGGTGTCAGGGTTCGGGCAGCCAAGGGGGCCCAGGCGAGGGGCAGGGCTGTGTTTCCCCTAGGGAGCCTTCAGGGCGCAGAGGCCAGCCCATTGCAGTGCTCTGCGATCCAGGGGAGTAGATGCTCCAGGGAGGGACCTGGAGCCAAGCAGGGCCAAAGGAGGGCCCTGGGTGTGGAAAGGCTGCCAGCGCCAGCATGAAGCTGGGTGGCTGGGTGGGAGGGGTCCCGGGACCCATTGGAGGAGCCCAGGCTAGGGAGCCACGCGACCTAGGCCAAGGAGCAGGGAGAGAGTAAAGGGGAAAGAGGGAAGGGGAGGAAGGGGCGGCGCGAGGAGGAGGAGGAGGAGGAGGAGGAGGAGGAAAGAGTGGGGTGGGGTGGGCTGGAGGCGGCTGGGGCGCGAGGGGCACCGAGGGGAGCGCGCGCGGTAGGGGGCCCAAGCAAGGGGCCCCCGGTTTGACCCGACGAGGCGGAGCGACGCCACCCGACGCCACGGGACGCCACGCGACACGACGACGAACACGCGCTCAGGGGCCCAGCCCAGGAGCCAGGCCCCAGGACTGGAGCTTAAAGCTCCGTGGTTAGGGAGGGCTGGCTTGGCTTAGGGGCAGCACGCAAGGCGAGAGGGCAGGGGAGGGAAGGGAGGGGATGGCGCAGGCCAAGGTCAGCGCAGCGCCCACGTCCACTGCCAGGTGTCAGGGTTCGGGCAGCCAAGGGGGCCCAGGCGAGGGGCAGGGCTGTGTTTCCCCTAGGGAGCCTTCAGGGCGCAGAGGCCAGCCCATTGCAGTGCTCTGCGATCCAGGGGAGTAGATGCTCCAGGGAGGGACCTGGAGCCAAGCAGGGCCAAAGGAGGGCCCTGGGTGTGGAAAGGCTGCCAGCGCCAGCATGAAGCTGGGTGGCTGGGTGGGAGGGGTCCCGGGACCCATTGGAGGAGCCCAGGCTAGGGAGCCACGCGACCTAGGCCAAGGAGCAGGGAGAGAGTAAAGGGGAAAGAGGGAAGGGGAGGAAGGGGCGGCGCGAGGAGGAGGAGGAGGAGGAGGAGGAGGAAAGAGTGGGGTGGGGTGGGCTGGAGGCGGCTGGGGCGCGAGGGGCACCGAGGGGAGCGCGCGCGGTAGGGGGCCCAAGCAAGGGGCCCCCGGTTTGACCCGACGAGGCGGAGCGACGCCACCCGACGCCACGGGACGCCACGCGACACGACGACGAACACGCGCTCAGGGGCCCAGCCCAGGAGCCAGGCCCCAGGACTGGAGCTTAAAGCTCCGTGGTTAGGGAGGGCTGGCTTGGCTTAGGGGCAGCACGCAAGGCGAGAGGGCAGGGGAGGGAAGGGAGGGGATGGCGCAGGCCAAGGTCAGCGCAGCGCCCACGTCCACTGCCAGGTGTCAGGGTTCGGGCAGCCAAGGGGGCCCAGGCGAGGGGCAGGGCTGTGTTTCCCCTAGGGAGCCTTCAGGGCGCAGAGGCCAGCCCATTGCAGTGCTCTGCGATCCAGGGGAGTAGATGCTCCAGGGAGGGACCTGGAGCCAAGCAGGGCCAAAGGAGGGCCCTGGGTGTGGAAAGGCTGCCAGCGCCAGCATGAAGCTGGGTGGCTGGGTGGGAGGGGTCCCGGGACCCATTGGAGGAGCCCAGGCTAGGGAGCCACGCGACCTAGGCCAAGGAGCAGGGAGAGAGTAAAGGGGAAAGAGGGAAGGGGAGGAAGGGGCGGCGCGAGGAGGAGGAGGAGGAGGAGGAGGAGGAAAGAGTGGGGTGGGGTGGGCTGGAGGCGGCTGGGGCGCGAGGGGCACCGAGGGGAGCGCGCGCGGTAGGGGGCCCAAGCAAGGGGCCCCCGGTTTGACCCGACGAGGCGGAGCGACGCCACCCGACGCCACGGGACGCCACGCGACACGACGACGAACACGCGCTCAGGGGCCCAGCCCAGGAGCCAGGCCCCAGGACTGGAGCTTAAAGCTCCGTGGTTAGGGAGGGCTGGCTTGGCTTAGGGGCAGCACGCAAGGCGAGAGGGCAGGGGAGGGAAGGGAGGGGATGGCGCAGGCCAAGGTCAGCGCAGCGCCCACGTCCACTGCCAGGTGTCAGGGTTCGGGCAGCCAAGGGGGCCCAGGCGAGGGGCAGGGCTGTGTTTCCCCTAGGGAGCCTTCAGGGCGCAGAGGCCAGCCCATTGCAGTGCTCTGCGATCCAGGGGAGTAGATGCTCCAGGGAGGGACCTGGAGCCAAGCAGGGCCAAAGGAGGGCCCTGGGTGTGGAAAGGCTGCCAGCGCCAGCATGAAGCTGGGTGGCTGGGTGGGAGGGGTCCCGGGACCCATTGGAGGAGCCCAGGCTAGGGAGCCACGCGACCTAGGCCAAGGAGCAGGGAGAGAGTAAAGGGGAAAGAGGGAAGGGGAGGAAGGGGCGGCGCGAGGAGGAGGAGGAGGAGGAGGAGGAGGAAAGAGTGGGGTGGGGTGGGCTGGAGGCGGCTGGGGCGCGAGGGGCACCGAGGGGAGCGCGCGCGGTAGGGGGCCCAAGCAAGGGGCCCCCGGTTTGACCCGACGAGGCGGAGCGACGCCACCCGACGCCACGGGACGCCACGCGACACGACGACGAACACGCGCTCAGGGGCCCAGCCCAGGAGCCAGGCCCCAGGACTGGAGCTTAAAGCTCCGTGGTTAGGGAGGGCTGGCTTGGCTTAGGGGCAGCACGCAAGGCGAGAGGGCAGGGGAGGGAAGGGAGGGGATGGCGCAGGCCAAGGTCAGCGCAGCGCCCACGTCCACTGCCAGGTGTCAGGGTTCGGGCAGCCAAGGGGGCCCAGGCGAGGGGCAGGGCTGTGTTTCCCCTAGGGAGCCTTCAGGGCGCAGAGGCCAGCCCATTGCAGTGCTCTGCGATCCAGGGGAGTAGATGCTCCAGGGAGGGACCTGGAGCCAAGCAGGGCCAAAGGAGGGCCCTGGGTGTGGAAAGGCTGCCAGCGCCAGCATGAAGCTGGGTGGCTGGGTGGGAGGGGTCCCGGGACCCATTGGAGGAGCCCAGGCTAGGGAGCCACGCGACCTAGGCCAAGGAGCAGGGAGAGAGTAAAGGGGAAAGAGGGAAGGGGAGGAAGGGGCGGCGCGAGGAGGAGGAGGAGGAGGAGGAGGAAAGAGTGGGGTGGGGTGGGCTGGAGGCGGCTGGGGCGCGAGGGGCACCGAGGGGAGCGCGCGCGGTAGGGGGCCCAAGCAAGGGGCCCCCGGTTTGACCCGACGAGGCGGAGCGACGCCACCCGACGCCACGGGACGCCACGCGACACGACGACGAACACGCGCTCAGGGGCCCAGCCCAGGAGCCAGGCCCCAGGACTGGAGCTTAAAGCTCCGTGGTTAGGGAGGGCTGGCTTGGCTTAGGGGCAGCACGCAAGGCGAGAGGGCAGGGGAGGGAAGGGAGGGGATGGCGCAGGCCAAGGTCAGCGCAGCGCCCACGTCCACTGCCAGGTGTCAGGGTTCGGGCAGCCAAGGGGGCCCAGGCGAGGGGCAGGGCTGTGTTTCCCCTAGGGAGCCTTCAGGGCGCAGAGGCCAGCCCATTGCAGTGCTCTGCGATCCAGGGGAGTAGATGCTCCAGGGAGGGACCTGGAGCCAAGCAGGGCCAAAGGAGGGCCCTGGGTGTGGAAAGGCTGCCAGCGCCAGCATGAAGCTGGGTGGCTGGGTGGGAGGGGTCCCGGGACCCATTGGAGGAGCCCAGGCTAGGGAGCCACGCGACCTAGGCCAAGGAGCAGGGAGAGAGTAAAGGGGAAAGAGGGAAGGGGAGGAAGGGGCGGCGCGAGGAGGAGGAGGAGGAGGAGGAGGAGGAGGAAAGAGTGGGGTGGGGTGGGCTGGAGGCGGCTGGGGCGCGAGGGGCACCGAGGGGAGCGCGCGCGGTAGGGGGCCCAAGCAAGGGGCCCCCGGTTTGACCCGACGAGGCGGAGCGACGCCACCCGACGCCACGGGACGCCACGCGACACGACGACGAACACGCGCTCAGGGGCCCAGCCCAGGAGCCAGGCCCCAGGACTGGAGCTTAAAGCTCCGTGGTTAGGGAGGGCTGGCTTGGCTTAGGGGCAGCACGCAAGGCGAGAGGGCAGGGGAGGGAAGGGAGGGGATGGCGCAGGCCAAGGTCAGCGCAGCGCCCACGTCCACTGCCAGGTGTCAGGGTTCGGGCAGCCAAGGGGGCCCAGGCGAGGGGCAGGGCTGTGTTTCCCCTAGGGAGCCTTCAGGGCGCAGAGGCCAGCCCATTGCAGTGCTCTGCGATCCAGGGGAGTAGATGCTCCAGGGAGGGACCTGGAGCCAAGCAGGGCCAAAGGAGGGCCCTGGGTGTGGAAAGGCTGCCAGCGCCAGCATGAAGCTGGGTGGCTGGGTGGGAGGGGTCCCGGGACCCATTGGAGGAGCCCAGGCTAGGGAGCCACGCGACCTAGGCCAAGGAGCAGGGAGAGAGTAAAGGGGAAAGAGGGAAGGGGAGGAAGGGGCGGCGCGAGGAGGAGGAGGAGGAGGAGGAGGAGGAAAGAGTGGGGTGGGGTGGGCTGGAGGCGGCTGGGGCGCGAGGGGCACCGAGGGGAGCGCGCGCGGTAGGGGGCCCAAGCAAGGGGCCCCCGGTTTGACCCGACGAGGCGGAGCGACGCCACCCGACGCCACGGGACGCCACGCGACACGACGACGAACACGCGCTCAGGGGCCCAGCCCAGGAGCCAGGCCCCAGGACTGGAGCTTAAAGCTCCGTGGTTAGGGAGGGCTGGCTTGGCTTAGGGGCAGCACGCAAGGCGAGAGGGCAGGGGAGGGAAGGGAGGGGATGGCGCAGGCCAAGGTCAGCGCAGCGCCCACGTCCACTGCCAGGTGTCAGGGTTCGGGCAGCCAAGGGGGCCCAGGCGAGGGGCAGGGCTGTGTTTCCCCTAGGGAGCCTTCAGGGCGCAGAGGCCAGCCCATTGCAGTGCTCTGCGATCCAGGGGAGTAGATGCTCCAGGGAGGGACCTGGAGCCAAGCAGGGCCAAAGGAGGGCCCTGGGTGTGGAAAGGCTGCCAGCGCCAGCATGAAGCTGGGTGGCTGGGTGGGAGGGGTCCCGGGACCCATTGGAGGAGCCCAGGCTAGGGAGCCACGCGACCTAGGCCAAGGAGCAGGGAGAGAGTAAAGGGGAAAGAGGGAAGGGGAGGAAGGGGCGGCGCGAGGAGGAGGAGGAGGAGGAGGAGGAGGAGGAAAGAGTGGGGTGGGGTGGGCTGGAGGCGGCTGGGGCGCGAGGGGCACCGAGGGGAGCGCGCGCGGTAGGGGGCCCAAGCAAGGGGCCCCCGGTTTGACCCGACGAGGCGGAGCGACGCCACCCGACGCCACGGGACGCCACGCGACACGACGACGAACACGCGCTCAGGGGCCCAGCCCAGGAGCCAGGCCCCAGGACTGGAGCTTAAAGCTCCGTGGTTAGGGAGGGCTGGCTTGGCTTAGGGGCAGCACGCAAGGCGAGAGGGCAGGGGAGGGAAGGGAGGGGATGGCGCAGGCCAAGGTCAGCGCAGCGCCCACGTCCACTGCCAGGTGTCAGGGTTCGGGCAGCCAAGGGGGCCCAGGCGAGGGGCAGGGCTGTGTTTCCCCTAGGGAGCCTTCAGGGCGCAGAGGCCAGCCCATTGCAGTGCTCTGCGATCCAGGGGAGTAGATGCTCCAGGGAGGGACCTGGAGCCAAGCAGGGCCAAAGGAGGGCCCTGGGTGTGGAAAGGCTGCCAGCGCCAGCATGAAGCTGGGTGGCTGGGTGGGAGGGGTCCCGGGACCCATTGGAGGAGCCCAGGCTAGGGAGCCACGCGACCTAGGCCAAGGAGCAGGGAGAGAGTAAAGGGGAAAGAGGGAAGGGGAGGAAGGGGCGGCGCGAGGAGGAGGAGGAGGAGGAGGAGGAGGAAAGAGTGGGGTGGGGTGGGCTGGAGGCGGCTGGGGCGCGAGGGGCACCGAGGGGAGCGCGCGCGGTAGGGGGCCCAAGCAAGGGGCCCCCGGTTTGACCCGACGAGGCGGAGCGACGCCACCCGACGCCACGGGACGCCACGCGACACGACGACGAACACGCGCTCAGGGGCCCAGCCCAGGAGCCAGGCCCCAGGACTGGAGCTTAAAGCTCCGTGGTTAGGGAGGGCTGGCTTGGCTTAGGGGCAGCACGCAAGGCGAGAGGGCAGGGGAGGGAAGGGAGGGGATGGCGCAGGCCAAGGTCAGCGCAGCGCCCACGTCCACTGCCAGGTGTCAGGGTTCGGGCAGCCAAGGGGGCCCAGGCGAGGGGCAGGGCTGTGTTTCCCCTAGGGAGCCTTCAGGGCGCAGAGGCCAGCCCATTGCAGTGCTCTGCGATCCAGGGGAGTAGATGCTCCAGGGAGGGACCTGGAGCCAAGCAGGGCCAAAGGAGGGCCCTGGGTGTGGAAAGGCTGCCAGCGCCAGCATGAAGCTGGGTGGCTGGGTGGGAGGGGTCCCGGGACCCATTGGAGGAGCCCAGGCTAGGGAGCCACGCGACCTAGGCCAAGGAGCAGGGAGAGAGTAAAGGGGAAAGAGGGAAGGGGAGGAAGGGGCGGCGCGAGGAGGAGGAGGAGGAGGAGGAGGAGGAGGAAAGAGTGGGGTGGGGTGGGCTGGAGGCGGCTGGGGCGCGAGGGGCACCGAGGGGAGCGCGCGCGGTAGGGGGCCCAAGCAAGGGGCCCCCGGTTTGACCCGACGAGGCGGAGCGACGCCACCCGACGCCACGGGACGCCACGCGACACGACGACGAACACGCGCTCAGGGGCCCAGCCCAGGAGCCAGGCCCCAGGACTGGAGCTTAAAGCTCCGTGGTTAGGGAGGGCTGGCTTGGCTTAGGGGCAGCACGCAAGGCGAGAGGGCAGGGGAGGGAAGGGAGGGGATGGCGCAGGCCAAGGTCAGCGCAGCGCCCACGTCCACTGCCAGGTGTCAGGGTTCGGGCAGCCAAGGGGGCCCAGGCGAGGGGCAGGGCTGTGTTTCCCCTAGGGAGCCTTCAGGGCGCAGAGGCCAGCCCATTGCAGTGCTCTGCGATCCAGGGGAGTAGATGCTCCAGGGAGGGACCTGGAGCCAAGCAGGGCCAAAGGAGGGCCCTGGGTGTGGAAAGGCTGCCAGCGCCAGCATGAAGCTGGGTGGCTGGGTGGGAGGGGTCCCGGGACCCATTGGAGGAGCCCAGGCTAGGGAGCCACGCGACCTAGGCCAAGGAGCAGGGAGAGAGTAAAGGGGAAAGAGGGAAGGGGAGGAAGGGGCGGCGCGAGGAGGAGGAGGAGGAGGAGGAGGAGGAAAGAGTGGGGTGGGGTGGGCTGGAGGCGGCTGGGGCGCGAGGGGCACCGAGGGGAGCGCGCGCGGTAGGGGGCCCAAGCAAGGGGCCCCCGGTTTGACCCGACGAGGCGGAGCGACGCCACCCGACGCCACGGGACGCCACGCGACACGACGACGAACACGCGCTCAGGGGCCCAGCCCAGGAGCCAGGCCCCAGGACTGGAGCTTAAAGCTCCGTGGTTAGGGAGGGCTGGCTTGGCTTAGGGGCAGCACGCAAGGCGAGAGGGCAGGGGAGGGAAGGGAGGGGATGGCGCAGGCCAAGGTCAGCGCAGCGCCCACGTCCACTGCCAGGTGTCAGGGTTCGGGCAGCCAAGGGGGCCCAGGCGAGGGGCAGGGCTGTGTTTCCCCTAGGGAGCCTTCAGGGCGCAGAGGCCAGCCCATTGCAGTGCTCTGCGATCCAGGGGAGTAGATGCTCCAGGGAGGGACCTGGAGCCAAGCAGGGCCAAAGGAGGGCCCTGGGTGTGGAAAGGCTGCCAGCGCCAGCATGAAGCTGGGTGGCTGGGTGGGAGGGGTCCCGGGACCCATTGGAGGAGCCCAGGCTAGGGAGCCACGCGACCTAGGCCAAGGAGCAGGGAGAGAGTAAAGGGGAAAGAGGGAAGGGGAGGAAGGGGCGGCGCGAGGAGGAGGAGGAGGAGGAGGAGGAGGAAAGAGTGGGGTGGGGTGGGCTGGAGGCGGCTGGGGCGCGAGGGGCACCGAGGGGAGCGCGCGCGGTAGGGGGCCCAAGCAAGGGGCCCCCGGTTTGACCCGACGAGGCGGAGCGACGCCACCCGACGCCACGGGACGCCACGCGACACGACGACGAACACGCGCTCAGGGGCCCAGCCCAGGAGCCAGGCCCCAGGACTGGAGCTTAAAGCTCCGTGGTTAGGGAGGGCTGGCTTGGCTTAGGGGCAGCACGCAAGGCGAGAGGGCAGGGGAGGGAAGGGAGGGGATGGCGCAGGCCAAGGTCAGCGCAGCGCCCACGTCCACTGCCAGGTGTCAGGGTTCGGGCAGCCAAGGGGGCCCAGGCGAGGGGCAGGGCTGTGTTTCCCCTAGGGAGCCTTCAGGGCGCAGAGGCCAGCCCATTGCAGTGCTCTGCGATCCAGGGGAGTAGATGCTCCAGGGAGGGACCTGGAGCCAAGCAGGGCCAAAGGAGGGCCCTGGGTGTGGAAAGGCTGCCAGCGCCAGCATGAAGCTGGGTGGCTGGGTGGGAGGGGTCCCGGGACCCATTGGAGGAGCCCAGGCTAGGGAGCCACGCGACCTAGGCCAAGGAGCAGGGAGAGAGTAAAGGGGAAAGAGGGAAGGGGAGGAAGGGGCGGCGCGAGGAGGAGGAGGAGGAGGAGGAGGAGGAGGAAAGAGTGGGGTGGGGTGGGCTGGAGGCGGCTGGGGCGCGAGGGGCACCGAGGGGAGCGCGCGCGGTAGGGGGCCCAAGCAAGGGGCCCCCGGTTTGACCCGACGAGGCGGAGCGACGCCACCCGACGCCACGGGACGCCACGCGACACGACGACGAACACGCGCTCAGGGGCCCAGCCCAGGAGCCAGGCCCCAGGACTGGAGCTTAAAGCTCCGTGGTTAGGGAGGGCTGGCTTGGCTTAGGGGCAGCACGCAAGGCGAGAGGGCAGGGGAGGGAAGGGAGGGGATGGCGCAGGCCAAGGTCAGCGCAGCGCCCACGTCCACTGCCAGGTGTCAGGGTTCGGGCAGCCAAGGGGGCCCAGGCGAGGGGCAGGGCTGTGTTTCCCCTAGGGAGCCTTCAGGGCGCAGAGGCCAGCCCATTGCAGTGCTCTGCGATCCAGGGGAGTAGATGCTCCAGGGAGGGACCTGGAGCCAAGCAGGGCCAAAGGAGGGCCCTGGGTGTGGAAAGGCTGCCAGCGCCAGCATGAAGCTGGGTGGCTGGGTGGGAGGGGTCCCGGGACCCATTGGAGGAGCCCAGGCTAGGGAGCCACGCGACCTAGGCCAAGGAGCAGGGAGAGAGTAAAGGGGAAAGAGGGAAGGGGAGGAAGGGGCGGCGCGAGGAGGAGGAGGAGGAGGAGGAGGAGGAGGAAAGAGTGGGGTGGGGTGGGCTGGAGGCGGCTGGGGCGCGAGGGGCACCGAGGGGAGCGCGCGCGGTAGGGGGCCCAAGCAAGGGGCCCCCGGTTTGACCCGACGAGGCGGAGCGACGCCACCCGACGCCACGGGACGCCACGCGACACGACGACGAACACGCGCTCAGGGGCCCAGCCCAGGAGCCAGGCCCCAGGACTGGAGCTTAAAGCTCCGTGGTTAGGGAGGGCTGGCTTGGCTTAGGGGCAGCACGCAAGGCGAGAGGGCAGGGGAGGGAAGGGAGGGGATGGCGCAGGCCAAGGTCAGCGCAGCGCCCACGTCCACTGCCAGGTGTCAGGGTTCGGGCAGCCAAGGGGGCCCAGGCGAGGGGCAGGGCTGTGTTTCCCCTAGGGAGCCTTCAGGGCGCAGAGGCCAGCCCATTGCAGTGCTCTGCGATCCAGGGGAGTAGATGCTCCAGGGAGGGACCTGGAGCCAAGCAGGGCCAAAGGAGGGCCCTGGGTGTGGAAAGGCTGCCAGCGCCAGCATGAAGCTGGGTGGCTGGGTGGGAGGGGTCCCGGGACCCATTGGAGGAGCCCAGGCTAGGGAGCCACGCGACCTAGGCCAAGGAGCAGGGAGAGAGTAAAGGGGAAAGAGGGAAGGGGAGGAAGGGGCGGCGCGAGGAGGAGGAGGAGGAGGAGGAGGAGGAAAGAGTGGGGTGGGGTGGGCTGGAGGCGGCTGGGGCGCGAGGGGCACCGAGGGGAGCGCGCGCGGTAGGGGGCCCAAGCAAGGGGCCCCCGGTTTGACCCGACGAGGCGGAGCGACGCCACCCGACGCCACGGGACGCCACGCGACACGACGACGAACACGCGCTCAGGGGCCCAGCCCAGGAGCCAGGCCCCAGGACTGGAGCTTAAAGCTCCGTGGTTAGGGAGGGCTGGCTTGGCTTAGGGGCAGCACGCAAGGCGAGAGGGCAGGGGAGGGAAGGGAGGGGATGGCGCAGGCCAAGGTCAGCGCAGCGCCCACGTCCACTGCCAGGTGTCAGGGTTCGGGCAGCCAAGGGGGCCCAGGCGAGGGGCAGGGCTGTGTTTCCCCTAGGGAGCCTTCAGGGCGCAGAGGCCAGCCCATTGCAGTGCTCTGCGATCCAGGGGAGTAGATGCTCCAGGGAGGGACCTGGAGCCAAGCAGGGCCAAAGGAGGGCCCTGGGTGTGGAAAGGCTGCCAGCGCCAGCATGAAGCTGGGTGGCTGGGTGGGAGGGGTCCCGGGACCCATTGGAGGAGCCCAGGCTAGGGAGCCACGCGACCTAGGCCAAGGAGCAGGGAGAGAGTAAAGGGGAAAGAGGGAAGGGGAGGAAGGGGCGGCGCGAGGAGGAGGAGGAGGAGGAGGAGGAGGAGGAAAGAGTGGGGTGGGGTGGGCTGGAGGCGGCTGGGGCGCGAGGGGCACCGAGGGGAGCGCGCGCGGTAGGGGGCCCAAGCAAGGGGCCCCCGGTTTGACCCGACGAGGCGGAGCGACGCCACCCGACGCCACGGGACGCCACGCGACACGACGACGAACACGCGCTCAGGGGCCCAGCCCAGGAGCCAGGCCCCAGGACTGGAGCTTAAAGCTCCGTGGTTAGGGAGGGCTGGCTTGGCTTAGGGGCAGCACGCAAGGCGAGAGGGCAGGGGAGGGAAGGGAGGGGATGGCGCAGGCCAAGGTCAGCGCAGCGCCCACGTCCACTGCCAGGTGTCAGGGTTCGGGCAGCCAAGGGGGCCCAGGCGAGGGGCAGGGCTGTGTTTCCCCTAGGGAGCCTTCAGGGCGCAGAGGCCAGCCCATTGCAGTGCTCTGCGATCCAGGGGAGTAGATGCTCCAGGGAGGGACCTGGAGCCAAGCAGGGCCAAAGGAGGGCCCTGGGTGTGGAAAGGCTGCCAGCGCCAGCATGAAGCTGGGTGGCTGGGTGGGAGGGGTCCCGGGACCCATTGGAGGAGCCCAGGCTAGGGAGCCACGCGACCTAGGCCAAGGAGCAGGGAGAGAGTAAAGGGGAAAGAGGGAAGGGGAGGAAGGGGCGGCGCGAGGAGGAGGAGGAGGAGGAGGAGGAGGAGGAAAGAGTGGGGTGGGGTGGGCTGGAGGCGGCTGGGGCGCGAGGGGCACCGAGGGGAGCGCGCGCGGTAGGGGGCCCAAGCAAGGGGCCCCCGGTTTGACCCGACGAGGCGGAGCGACGCCACCCGACGCCACGGGACGCCACGCGACACGACGACGAACACGCGCTCAGGGGCCCAGCCCAGGAGCCAGGCCCCAGGACTGGAGCTTAAAGCTCCGTGGTTAGGGAGGGCTGGCTTGGCTTAGGGGCAGCACGCAAGGCGAGAGGGCAGGGGAGGGAAGGGAGGGGATGGCGCAGGCCAAGGTCAGCGCAGCGCCCACGTCCACTGCCAGGTGTCAGGGTTCGGGCAGCCAAGGGGGCCCAGGCGAGGGGCAGGGCTGTGTTTCCCCTAGGGAGCCTTCAGGGCGCAGAGGCCAGCCCATTGCAGTGCTCTGCGATCCAGGGGAGTAGATGCTCCAGGGAGGGACCTGGAGCCAAGCAGGGCCAAAGGAGGGCCCTGGGTGTGGAAAGGCTGCCAGCGCCAGCATGAAGCTGGGTGGCTGGGTGGGAGGGGTCCCGGGACCCATTGGAGGAGCCCAGGCTAGGGAGCCACGCGACCTAGGCCAAGGAGCAGGGAGAGAGTAAAGGGGAAAGAGGGAAGGGGAGGAAGGGGCGGCGCGAGGAGGAGGAGGAGGAGGAGGAGGAGGAGGAAAGAGTGGGGTGGGGTGGGCTGGAGGCGGCTGGGGCGCGAGGGGCACCGAGGGGAGCGCGCGCGGTAGGGGGCCCAAGCAAGGGGCCCCCGGTTTGACCCGACGAGGCGGAGCGACGCCACCCGACGCCACGGGACGCCACGCGACACGACGACGAACACGCGCTCAGGGGCCCAGCCCAGGAGCCAGGCCCCAGGACTGGAGCTTAAAGCTCCGTGGTTAGGGAGGGCTGGCTTGGCTTAGGGGCAGCACGCAAGGCGAGAGGGCAGGGGAGGGAAGGGAGGGGATGGCGCAGGCCAAGGTCAGCGCAGCGCCCACGTCCACTGCCAGGTGTCAGGGTTCGGGCAGCCAAGGGGGCCCAGGCGAGGGGCAGGGCTGTGTTTCCCCTAGGGAGCCTTCAGGGCGCAGAGGCCAGCCCATTGCAGTGCTCTGCGATCCAGGGGAGTAGATGCTCCAGGGAGGGACCTGGAGCCAAGCAGGGCCAAAGGAGGGCCCTGGGTGTGGAAAGGCTGCCAGCGCCAGCATGAAGCTGGGTGGCTGGGTGGGAGGGGTCCCGGGACCCATTGGAGGAGCCCAGGCTAGGGAGCCACGCGACCTAGGCCAAGGAGCAGGGAGAGAGTAAAGGGGAAAGAGGGAAGGGGAGGAAGGGGCGGCGCGAGGAGGAGGAGGAGGAGGAGGAGGAGGAAAGAGTGGGGTGGGGTGGGCTGGAGGCGGCTGGGGCGCGAGGGGCACCGAGGGGAGCGCGCGCGGTAGGGGGCCCAAGCAAGGGGCCCCCGGTTTGACCCGACGAGGCGGAGCGACGCCACCCGACGCCACGGGACGCCACGCGACACGACGACGAACACGCGCTCAGGGGCCCAGCCCAGGAGCCAGGCCCCAGGACTGGAGCTTAAAGCTCCGTGGTTAGGGAGGGCTGGCTTGGCTTAGGGGCAGCACGCAAGGCGAGAGGGCAGGGGAGGGAAGGGAGGGGATGGCGCAGGCCAAGGTCAGCGCAGCGCCCACGTCCACTGCCAGGTGTCAGGGTTCGGGCAGCCAAGGGGGCCCAGGCGAGGGGCAGGGCTGTGTTTCCCCTAGGGAGCCTTCAGGGCGCAGAGGCCAGCCCATTGCAGTGCTCTGCGATCCAGGGGAGTAGATGCTCCAGGGAGGGACCTGGAGCCAAGCAGGGCCAAAGGAGGGCCCTGGGTGTGGAAAGGCTGCCAGCGCCAGCATGAAGCTGGGTGGCTGGGTGGGAGGGGTCCCGGGACCCATTGGAGGAGCCCAGGCTAGGGAGCCACGCGACCTAGGCCAAGGAGCAGGGAGAGAGTAAAGGGGAAAGAGGGAAGGGGAGGAAGGGGCGGCGCGAGGAGGAGGAGGAGGAGGAGGAGGAGGAGGAAAGAGTGGGGTGGGGTGGGCTGGAGGCGGCTGGGGCGCGAGGGGCACCGAGGGGAGCGCGCGCGGTAGGGGGCCCAAGCAAGGGGCCCCCGGTTTGACCCGACGAGGCGGAGCGACGCCACCCGACGCCACGGGACGCCACGCGACACGACGACGAACACGCGCTCAGGGGCCCAGCCCAGGAGCCAGGCCCCAGGACTGGAGCTTAAAGCTCCGTGGTTAGGGAGGGCTGGCTTGGCTTAGGGGCAGCACGCAAGGCGAGAGGGCAGGGGAGGGAAGGGAGGGGATGGCGCAGGCCAAGGTCAGCGCAGCGCCCACGTCCACTGCCAGGTGTCAGGGTTCGGGCAGCCAAGGGGGCCCAGGCGAGGGGCAGGGCTGTGTTTCCCCTAGGGAGCCTTCAGGGCGCAGAGGCCAGCCCATTGCAGTGCTCTGCGATCCAGGGGAGTAGATGCTCCAGGGAGGGACCTGGAGCCAAGCAGGGCCAAAGGAGGGCCCTGGGTGTGGAAAGGCTGCCAGCGCCAGCATGAAGCTGGGTGGCTGGGTGGGAGGGGTCCCGGGACCCATTGGAGGAGCCCAGGCTAGGGAGCCACGCGACCTAGGCCAAGGAGCAGGGAGAGAGTAAAGGGGAAAGAGGGAAGGGGAGGAAGGGGCGGCGCGAGGAGGAGGAGGAGGAGGAGGAGGAGGAGGAAAGAGTGGGGTGGGGTGGGCTGGAGGCGGCTGGGGCGCGAGGGGCACCGAGGGGAGCGCGCGCGGTAGGGGGCCCAAGCAAGGGGCCCCCGGTTTGACCCGACGAGGCGGAGCGACGCCACCCGACGCCACGGGACGCCACGCGACACGACGACGAACACGCGCTCAGGGGCCCAGCCCAGGAGCCAGGCCCCAGGACTGGAGCTTAAAGCTCCGTGGTTAGGGAGGGCTGGCTTGGCTTAGGGGCAGCACGCAAGGCGAGAGGGCAGGGGAGGGAAGGGAGGGGATGGCGCAGGCCAAGGTCAGCGCAGCGCCCACGTCCACTGCCAGGTGTCAGGGTTCGGGCAGCCAAGGGGGCCCAGGCGAGGGGCAGGGCTGTGTTTCCCCTAGGGAGCCTTCAGGGCGCAGAGGCCAGCCCATTGCAGTGCTCTGCGATCCAGGGGAGTAGATGCTCCAGGGAGGGACCTGGAGCCAAGCAGGGCCAAAGGAGGGCCCTGGGTGTGGAAAGGCTGCCAGCGCCAGCATGAAGCTGGGTGGCTGGGTGGGAGGGGTCCCGGGACCCATTGGAGGAGCCCAGGCTAGGGAGCCACGCGACCTAGGCCAAGGAGCAGGGAGAGAGTAAAGGGGAAAGAGGGAAGGGGAGGAAGGGGCGGCGCGAGGAGGAGGAGGAGGAGGAGGAGGAGGAAAGAGTGGGGTGGGGTGGGCTGGAGGCGGCTGGGGCGCGAGGGGCACCGAGGGGAGCGCGCGCGGTAGGGGGCCCAAGCAAGGGGCCCCCGGTTTGACCCGACGAGGCGGAGCGACGCCACCCGACGCCACGGGACGCCACGCGACACGACGACGAACACGCGCTCAGGGGCCCAGCCCAGGAGCCAGGCCCCAGGACTGGAGCTTAAAGCTCCGTGGTTAGGGAGGGCTGGCTTGGCTTAGGGGCAGCACGCAAGGCGAGAGGGCAGGGGAGGGAAGGGAGGGGATGGCGCAGGCCAAGGTCAGCGCAGCGCCCACGTCCACTGCCAGGTGTCAGGGTTCGGGCAGCCAAGGGGGCCCAGGCGAGGGGCAGGGCTGTGTTTCCCCTAGGGAGCCTTCAGGGCGCAGAGGCCAGCCCATTGCAGTGCTCTGCGATCCAGGGGAGTAGATGCTCCAGGGAGGGACCTGGAGCCAAGCAGGGCCAAAGGAGGGCCCTGGGTGTGGAAAGGCTGCCAGCGCCAGCATGAAGCTGGGTGGCTGGGTGGGAGGGGTCCCGGGACCCATTGGAGGAGCCCAGGCTAGGGAGCCACGCGACCTAGGCCAAGGAGCAGGGAGAGAGTAAAGGGGAAAGAGGGAAGGGGAGGAAGGGGCGGCGCGAGGAGGAGGAGGAGGAGGAGGAGGAGGAGGAAAGAGTGGGGTGGGGTGGGCTGGAGGCGGCTGGGGCGCGAGGGGCACCGAGGGGAGCGCGCGCGGTAGGGGGCCCAAGCAAGGGGCCCCCGGTTTGACCCGACGAGGCGGAGCGACGCCACCCGACGCCACGGGACGCCACGCGACACGACGACGAACACGCGCTCAGGGGCCCAGCCCAGGAGCCAGGCCCCAGGACTGGAGCTTAAAGCTCCGTGGTTAGGGAGGGCTGGCTTGGCTTAGGGGCAGCACGCAAGGCGAGAGGGCAGGGGAGGGAAGGGAGGGGATGGCGCAGGCCAAGGTCAGCGCAGCGCCCACGTCCACTGCCAGGTGTCAGGGTTCGGGCAGCCAAGGGGGCCCAGGCGAGGGGCAGGGCTGTGTTTCCCCTAGGGAGCCTTCAGGGCGCAGAGGCCAGCCCATTGCAGTGCTCTGCGATCCAGGGGAGTAGATGCTCCAGGGAGGGACCTGGAGCCAAGCAGGGCCAAAGGAGGGCCCTGGGTGTGGAAAGGCTGCCAGCGCCAGCATGAAGCTGGGTGGCTGGGTGGGAGGGGTCCCGGGACCCATTGGAGGAGCCCAGGCTAGGGAGCCACGCGACCTAGGCCAAGGAGCAGGGAGAGAGTAAAGGGGAAAGAGGGAAGGGGAGGAAGGGGCGGCGCGAGGAGGAGGAGGAGGAGGAGGAGGAGGAAAGAGTGGGGTGGGGTGGGCTGGAGGCGGCTGGGGCGCGAGGGGCACCGAGGGGAGCGCGCGCGGTAGGGGGCCCAAGCAAGGGGCCCCCGGTTTGACCCGACGAGGCGGAGCGACGCCACCCGACGCCACGGGACGCCACGCGACACGACGACGAACACGCGCTCAGGGGCCCAGCCCAGGAGCCAGGCCCCAGGACTGGAGCTTAAAGCTCCGTGGTTAGGGAGGGCTGGCTTGGCTTAGGGGCAGCACGCAAGGCGAGAGGGCAGGGGAGGGAAGGGAGGGGATGGCGCAGGCCAAGGTCAGCGCAGCGCCCACGTCCACTGCCAGGTGTCAGGGTTCGGGCAGCCAAGGGGGCCCAGGCGAGGGGCAGGGCTGTGTTTCCCCTAGGGAGCCTTCAGGGCGCAGAGGCCAGCCCATTGCAGTGCTCTGCGATCCAGGGGAGTAGATGCTCCAGGGAGGGACCTGGAGCCAAGCAGGGCCAAAGGAGGGCCCTGGGTGTGGAAAGGCTGCCAGCGCCAGCATGAAGCTGGGTGGCTGGGTGGGAGGGGTCCCGGGACCCATTGGAGGAGCCCAGGCTAGGGAGCCACGCGACCTAGGCCAAGGAGCAGGGAGAGAGTAAAGGGGAAAGAGGGAAGGGGAGGAAGGGGCGGCGCGAGGAGGAGGAGGAGGAGGAGGAGGAGGAAAGAGTGGGGTGGGGTGGGCTGGAGGCGGCTGGGGCGCGAGGGGCACCGAGGGGAGCGCGCGCGGTAGGGGGCCCAAGCAAGGGGCCCCCGGTTTGACCCGACGAGGCGGAGCGACGCCACCCGACGCCACGGGACGCCACGCGACACGACGACGAACACGCGCTCAGGGGCCCAGCCCAGGAGCCAGGCCCCAGGACTGGAGCTTAAAGCTCCGTGGTTAGGGAGGGCTGGCTTGGCTTAGGGGCAGCACGCAAGGCGAGAGGGCAGGGGAGGGAAGGGAGGGGATGGCGCAGGCCAAGGTCAGCGCAGCGCCCACGTCCACTGCCAGGTGTCAGGGTTCGGGCAGCCAAGGGGGCCCAGGCGAGGGGCAGGGCTGTGTTTCCCCTAGGGAGCCTTCAGGGCGCAGAGGCCAGCCCATTGCAGTGCTCTGCGATCCAGGGGAGTAGATGCTCCAGGGAGGGACCTGGAGCCAAGCAGGGCCAAAGGAGGGCCCTGGGTGTGGAAAGGCTGCCAGCGCCAGCATGAAGCTGGGTGGCTGGGTGGGAGGGGTCCCGGGACCCATTGGAGGAGCCCAGGCTAGGGAGCCACGCGACCTAGGCCAAGGAGCAGGGAGAGAGTAAAGGGGAAAGAGGGAAGGGGAGGAAGGGGCGGCGCGAGGAGGAGGAGGAGGAGGAGGAGGAGGAGGAGGAAAGAGTGGGGTGGGGTGGGCTGGAGGCGGCTGGGGCGCGAGGGGCACCGAGGGGAGCGCGCGCGGTAGGGGGCCCAAGCAAGGGGCCCCCGGTTTGACCCGACGAGGCGGAGCGACGCCACCCGACGCCACGGGACGCCACGCGACACGACGACGAACACGCGCTCAGGGGCCCAGCCCAGGAGCCAGGCCCCAGGACTGGAGCTTAAAGCTCCGTGGTTAGGGAGGGCTGGCTTGGCTTAGGGGCAGCACGCAAGGCGAGAGGGCAGGGGAGGGAAGGGAGGGGATGGCGCAGGCCAAGGTCAGCGCAGCGCCCACGTCCACTGCCAGGTGTCAGGGTTCGGGCAGCCAAGGGGGCCCAGGCGAGGGGCAGGGCTGTGTTTCCCCTAGGGAGCCTTCAGGGCGCAGAGGCCAGCCCATTGCAGTGCTCTGCGATCCAGGGGAGTAGATGCTCCAGGGAGGGACCTGGAGCCAAGCAGGGCCAAAGGAGGGCCCTGGGTGTGGAAAGGCTGCCAGCGCCAGCATGAAGCTGGGTGGCTGGGTGGGAGGGGTCCCGGGACCCATTGGAGGAGCCCAGGCTAGGGAGCCACGCGACCTAGGCCAAGGAGCAGGGAGAGAGTAAAGGGGAAAGAGGGAAGGGGAGGAAGGGGCGGCGCGAGGAGGAGGAGGAGGAGGAGGAGGAAAGAGTGGGGTGGGGTGGGCTGGAGGCGGCTGGGGCGCGAGGGGCACCGAGGGGAGCGCGCGCGGTAGGGGGCCCAAGCAAGGGGCCCCCGGTTTGACCCGACGAGGCGGAGCGACGCCACCCGACGCCACGGGACGCCACGCGACACGACGACGAACACGCGCTCAGGGGCCCAGCCCAGGAGCCAGGCCCCAGGACTGGAGCTTAAAGCTCCGTGGTTAGGGAGGGCTGGCTTGGCTTAGGGGCAGCACGCAAGGCGAGAGGGCAGGGGAGGGAAGGGAGGGGATGGCGCAGGCCAAGGTCAGCGCAGCGCCCACGTCCACTGCCAGGTGTCAGGGTTCGGGCAGCCAAGGGGGCCCAGGCGAGGGGCAGGGCTGTGTTTCCCCTAGGGAGCCTTCAGGGCGCAGAGGCCAGCCCATTGCAGTGCTCTGCGATCCAGGGGAGTAGATGCTCCAGGGAGGGACCTGGAGCCAAGCAGGGCCAAAGGAGGGCCCTGGGTGTGGAAAGGCTGCCAGCGCCAGCATGAAGCTGGGTGGCTGGGTGGGAGGGGTCCCGGGACCCATTGGAGGAGCCCAGGCTAGGGAGCCACGCGACCTAGGCCAAGGAGCAGGGAGAGAGTAAAGGGGAAAGAGGGAAGGGGAGGAAGGGGCGGCGCGAGGAGGAGGAGGAGGAGGAGGAGGAGGAAAGAGTGGGGTGGGGTGGGCTGGAGGCGGCTGGGGCGCGAGGGGCACCGAGGGGAGCGCGCGCGGTAGGGGGCCCAAGCAAGGGGCCCCCGGTTTGACCCGACGAGGCGGAGCGACGCCACCCGACGCCACGGGACGCCACGCGACACGACGACGAACACGCGCTCAGGGGCCCAGCCCAGGAGCCAGGCCCCAGGACTGGAGCTTAAAGCTCCGTGGTTAGGGAGGGCTGGCTTGGCTTAGGGGCAGCACGCAAGGCGAGAGGGCAGGGGAGGGAAGGGAGGGGATGGCGCAGGCCAAGGTCAGCGCAGCGCCCACGTCCACTGCCAGGTGTCAGGGTTCGGGCAGCCAAGGGGGCCCAGGCGAGGGGCAGGGCTGTGTTTCCCCTAGGGAGCCTTCAGGGCGCAGAGGCCAGCCCATTGCAGTGCTCTGCGATCCAGGGGAGTAGATGCTCCAGGGAGGGACCTGGAGCCAAGCAGGGCCAAAGGAGGGCCCTGGGTGTGGAAAGGCTGCCAGCGCCAGCATGAAGCTGGGTGGCTGGGTGGGAGGGGTCCCGGGACCCATTGGAGGAGCCCAGGCTAGGGAGCCACGCGACCTAGGCCAAGGAGCAGGGAGAGAGTAAAGGGGAAAGAGGGAAGGGGAGGAAGGGGCGGCGCGAGGAGGAGGAGGAGGAGGAGGAGGAGGAAAGAGTGGGGTGGGGTGGGCTGGAGGCGGCTGGGGCGCGAGGGGCACCGAGGGGAGCGCGCGCGGTAGGGGGCCCAAGCAAGGGGCCCCCGGTTTGACCCGACGAGGCGGAGCGACGCCACCCGACGCCACGGGACGCCACGCGACACGACGACGAACACGCGCTCAGGGGCCCAGCCCAGGAGCCAGGCCCCAGGACTGGAGCTTAAAGCTCCGTGGTTAGGGAGGGCTGGCTTGGCTTAGGGGCAGCACGCAAGGCGAGAGGGCAGGGGAGGGAAGGGAGGGGATGGCGCAGGCCAAGGTCAGCGCAGCGCCCACGTCCACTGCCAGGTGTCAGGGTTCGGGCAGCCAAGGGGGCCCAGGCGAGGGGCAGGGCTGTGTTTCCCCTAGGGAGCCTTCAGGGCGCAGAGGCCAGCCCATTGCAGTGCTCTGCGATCCAGGGGAGTAGATGCTCCAGGGAGGGACCTGGAGCCAAGCAGGGCCAAAGGAGGGCCCTGGGTGTGGAAAGGCTGCCAGCGCCAGCATGAAGCTGGGTGGCTGGGTGGGAGGGGTCCCGGGACCCATTGGAGGAGCCCAGGCTAGGGAGCCACGCGACCTAGGCCAAGGAGCAGGGAGAGAGTAAAGGGGAAAGAGGGAAGGGGAGGAAGGGGCGGCGCGAGGAGGAGGAGGAGGAGGAGGAGGAGGAGGAGGAAAGAGTGGGGTGGGGTGGGCTGGAGGCGGCTGGGGCGCGAGGGGCACCGAGGGGAGCGCGCGCGGTAGGGGGCCCAAGCAAGGGGCCCCCGGTTTGACCCGACGAGGCGGAGCGACGCCACCCGACGCCACGGGACGCCACGCGACACGACGACGAACACGCGCTCAGGGGCCCAGCCCAGGAGCCAGGCCCCAGGACTGGAGCTTAAAGCTCCGTGGTTAGGGAGGGCTGGCTTGGCTTAGGGGCAGCACGCAAGGCGAGAGGGCAGGGGAGGGAAGGGAGGGGATGGCGCAGGCCAAGGTCAGCGCAGCGCCCACGTCCACTGCCAGGTGTCAGGGTTCGGGCAGCCAAGGGGGCCCAGGCGAGGGGCAGGGCTGTGTTTCCCCTAGGGAGCCTTCAGGGCGCAGAGGCCAGCCCATTGCAGTGCTCTGCGATCCAGGGGAGTAGATGCTCCAGGGAGGGACCTGGAGCCAAGCAGGGCCAAAGGAGGGCCCTGGGTGTGGAAAGGCTGCCAGCGCCAGCATGAAGCTGGGTGGCTGGGTGGGAGGGGTCCCGGGACCCATTGGAGGAGCCCAGGCTAGGGAGCCACGCGACCTAGGCCAAGGAGCAGGGAGAGAGTAAAGGGGAAAGAGGGAAGGGGAGGAAGGGGCGGCGCGAGGAGGAGGAGGAGGAGGAGGAGGAGGAGGAGGAAAGAGTGGGGTGGGGTGGGCTGGAGGCGGCTGGGGCGCGAGGGGCACCGAGGGGAGCGCGCGCGGTAGGGGGCCCAAGCAAGGGGCCCCCGGTTTGACCCGACGAGGCGGAGCGACGCCACCCGACGCCACGGGACGCCACGCGACACGACGACGAACACGCGCTCAGGGGCCCAGCCCAGGAGCCAGGCCCCAGGACTGGAGCTTAAAGCTCCGTGGTTAGGGAGGGCTGGCTTGGCTTAGGGGCAGCACGCAAGGCGAGAGGGCAGGGGAGGGAAGGGAGGGGATGGCGCAGGCCAAGGTCAGCGCAGCGCCCACGTCCACTGCCAGGTGTCAGGGTTCGGGCAGCCAAGGGGGCCCAGGCGAGGGGCAGGGCTGTGTTTCCCCTAGGGAGCCTTCAGGGCGCAGAGGCCAGCCCATTGCAGTGCTCTGCGATCCAGGGGAGTAGATGCTCCAGGGAGGGACCTGGAGCCAAGCAGGGCCAAAGGAGGGCCCTGGGTGTGGAAAGGCTGCCAGCGCCAGCATGAAGCTGGGTGGCTGGGTGGGAGGGGTCCCGGGACCCATTGGAGGAGCCCAGGCTAGGGAGCCACGCGACCTAGGCCAAGGAGCAGGGAGAGAGTAAAGGGGAAAGAGGGAAGGGGAGGAAGGGGCGGCGCGAGGAGGAGGAGGAGGAGGAGGAGGAGGAGGAAAGAGTGGGGTGGGGTGGGCTGGAGGCGGCTGGGGCGCGAGGGGCACCGAGGGGAGCGCGCGCGGTAGGGGGCCCAAGCAAGGGGCCCCCGGTTTGACCCGACGAGGCGGAGCGACGCCACCCGACGCCACGGGACGCCACGCGACACGACGACGAACACGCGCTCAGGGGCCCAGCCCAGGAGCCAGGCCCCAGGACTGGAGCTTAAAGCTCCGTGGTTAGGGAGGGCTGGCTTGGCTTAGGGGCAGCACGCAAGGCGAGAGGGCAGGGGAGGGAAGGGAGGGGATGGCGCAGGCCAAGGTCAGCGCAGCGCCCACGTCCACTGCCAGGTGTCAGGGTTCGGGCAGCCAAGGGGGCCCAGGCGAGGGGCAGGGCTGTGTTTCCCCTAGGGAGCCTTCAGGGCGCAGAGGCCAGCCCATTGCAGTGCTCTGCGATCCAGGGGAGTAGATGCTCCAGGGAGGGACCTGGAGCCAAGCAGGGCCAAAGGAGGGCCCTGGGTGTGGAAAGGCTGCCAGCGCCAGCATGAAGCTGGGTGGCTGGGTGGGAGGGGTCCCGGGACCCATTGGAGGAGCCCAGGCTAGGGAGCCACGCGACCTAGGCCAAGGAGCAGGGAGAGAGTAAAGGGGAAAGAGGGAAGGGGAGGAAGGGGCGGCGCGAGGAGGAGGAGGAGGAGGAGGAGGAAAGAGTGGGGTGGGGTGGGCTGGAGGCGGCTGGGGCGCGAGGGGCACCGAGGGGAGCGCGCGCGGTAGGGGGCCCAAGCAAGGGGCCCCCGGTTTGACCCGACGAGGCGGAGCGACGCCACCCGACGCCACGGGACGCCACGCGACACGACGACGAACACGCGCTCAGGGGCCCAGCCCAGGAGCCAGGCCCCAGGACTGGAGCTTAAAGCTCCGTGGTTAGGGAGGGCTGGCTTGGCTTAGGGGCAGCACGCAAGGCGAGAGGGCAGGGGAGGGAAGGGAGGGGATGGCGCAGGCCAAGGTCAGCGCAGCGCCCACGTCCACTGCCAGGTGTCAGGGTTCGGGCAGCCAAGGGGGCCCAGGCGAGGGGCAGGGCTGTGTTTCCCCTAGGGAGCCTTCAGGGCGCAGAGGCCAGCCCATTGCAGTGCTCTGCGATCCAGGGGAGTAGATGCTCCAGGGAGGGACCTGGAGCCAAGCAGGGCCAAAGGAGGGCCCTGGGTGTGGAAAGGCTGCCAGCGCCAGCATGAAGCTGGGTGGCTGGGTGGGAGGGGTCCCGGGACCCATTGGAGGAGCCCAGGCTAGGGAGCCACGCGACCTAGGCCAAGGAGCAGGGAGAGAGTAAAGGGGAAAGAGGGAAGGGGAGGAAGGGGCGGCGCGAGGAGGAGGAGGAGGAGGAGGAGGAGGAGGAGGAAAGAGTGGGGTGGGGTGGGCTGGAGGCGGCTGGGGCGCGAGGGGCACCGAGGGGAGCGCGCGCGGTAGGGGGCCCAAGCAAGGGGCCCCCGGTTTGACCCGACGAGGCGGAGCGACGCCACCCGACGCCACGGGACGCCACGCGACACGACGACGAACACGCGCTCAGGGGCCCAGCCCAGGAGCCAGGCCCCAGGACTGGAGCTTAAAGCTCCGTGGTTAGGGAGGGCTGGCTTGGCTTAGGGGCAGCACGCAAGGCGAGAGGGCAGGGGAGGGAAGGGAGGGGATGGCGCAGGCCAAGGTCAGCGCAGCGCCCACGTCCACTGCCAGGTGTCAGGGTTCGGGCAGCCAAGGGGGCCCAGGCGAGGGGCAGGGCTGTGTTTCCCCTAGGGAGCCTTCAGGGCGCAGAGGCCAGCCCATTGCAGTGCTCTGCGATCCAGGGGAGTAGATGCTCCAGGGAGGGACCTGGAGCCAAGCAGGGCCAAAGGAGGGCCCTGGGTGTGGAAAGGCTGCCAGCGCCAGCATGAAGCTGGGTGGCTGGGTGGGAGGGGTCCCGGGACCCATTGGAGGAGCCCAGGCTAGGGAGCCACGCGACCTAGGCCAAGGAGCAGGGAGAGAGTAAAGGGGAAAGAGGGAAGGGGAGGAAGGGGCGGCGCGAGGAGGAGGAGGAGGAGGAGGAGGAGGAGGAAAGAGTGGGGTGGGGTGGGCTGGAGGCGGCTGGGGCGCGAGGGGCACCGAGGGGAGCGCGCGCGGTAGGGGGCCCAAGCAAGGGGCCCCCGGTTTGACCCGACGAGGCGGAGCGACGCCACCCGACGCCACGGGACGCCACGCGACACGACGACGAACACGCGCTCAGGGGCCCAGCCCAGGAGCCAGGCCCCAGGACTGGAGCTTAAAGCTCCGTGGTTAGGGAGGGCTGGCTTGGCTTAGGGGCAGCACGCAAGGCGAGAGGGCAGGGGAGGGAAGGGAGGGGATGGCGCAGGCCAAGGTCAGCGCAGCGCCCACGTCCACTGCCAGGTGTCAGGGTTCGGGCAGCCAAGGGGGCCCAGGCGAGGGGCAGGGCTGTGTTTCCCCTAGGGAGCCTTCAGGGCGCAGAGGCCAGCCCATTGCAGTGCTCTGCGATCCAGGGGAGTAGATGCTCCAGGGAGGGACCTGGAGCCAAGCAGGGCCAAAGGAGGGCCCTGGGTGTGGAAAGGCTGCCAGCGCCAGCATGAAGCTGGGTGGCTGGGTGGGAGGGGTCCCGGGACCCATTGGAGGAGCCCAGGCTAGGGAGCCACGCGACCTAGGCCAAGGAGCAGGGAGAGAGTAAAGGGGAAAGAGGGAAGGGGAGGAAGGGGCGGCGCGAGGAGGAGGAGGAGGAGGAGGAGGAGGAGGAAAGAGTGGGGTGGGGTGGGCTGGAGGCGGCTGGGGCGCGAGGGGCACCGAGGGGAGCGCGCGCGGTAGGGGGCCCAAGCAAGGGGCCCCCGGTTTGACCCGACGAGGCGGAGCGACGCCACCCGACGCCACGGGACGCCACGCGACACGACGACGAACACGCGCTCAGGGGCCCAGCCCAGGAGCCAGGCCCCAGGACTGGAGCTTAAAGCTCCGTGGTTAGGGAGGGCTGGCTTGGCTTAGGGGCAGCACGCAAGGCGAGAGGGCAGGGGAGGGAAGGGAGGGGATGGCGCAGGCCAAGGTCAGCGCAGCGCCCACGTCCACTGCCAGGTGTCAGGGTTCGGGCAGCCAAGGGGGCCCAGGCGAGGGGCAGGGCTGTGTTTCCCCTAGGGAGCCTTCAGGGCGCAGAGGCCAGCCCATTGCAGTGCTCTGCGATCCAGGGGAGTAGATGCTCCAGGGAGGGACCTGGAGCCAAGCAGGGCCAAAGGAGGGCCCTGGGTGTGGAAAGGCTGCCAGCGCCAGCATGAAGCTGGGTGGCTGGGTGGGAGGGGTCCCGGGACCCATTGGAGGAGCCCAGGCTAGGGAGCCACGCGACCTAGGCCAAGGAGCAGGGAGAGAGTAAAGGGGAAAGAGGGAAGGGGAGGAAGGGGCGGCGCGAGGAGGAGGAGGAGGAGGAGGAGGAGGAGGAGGAAAGAGTGGGGTGGGGTGGGCTGGAGGCGGCTGGGGCGCGAGGGGCACCGAGGGGAGCGCGCGCGGTAGGGGGCCCAAGCAAGGGGCCCCCGGTTTGACCCGACGAGGCGGAGCGACGCCACCCGACGCCACGGGACGCCACGCGACACGACGACGAACACGCGCTCAGGGGCCCAGCCCAGGAGCCAGGCCCCAGGACTGGAGCTTAAAGCTCCGTGGTTAGGGAGGGCTGGCTTGGCTTAGGGGCAGCACGCAAGGCGAGAGGGCAGGGGAGGGAAGGGAGGGGATGGCGCAGGCCAAGGTCAGCGCAGCGCCCACGTCCACTGCCAGGTGTCAGGGTTCGGGCAGCCAAGGGGGCCCAGGCGAGGGGCAGGGCTGTGTTTCCCCTAGGGAGCCTTCAGGGCGCAGAGGCCAGCCCATTGCAGTGCTCTGCGATCCAGGGGAGTAGATGCTCCAGGGAGGGACCTGGAGCCAAGCAGGGCCAAAGGAGGGCCCTGGGTGTGGAAAGGCTGCCAGCGCCAGCATGAAGCTGGGTGGCTGGGTGGGAGGGGTCCCGGGACCCATTGGAGGAGCCCAGGCTAGGGAGCCACGCGACCTAGGCCAAGGAGCAGGGAGAGAGTAAAGGGGAAAGAGGGAAGGGGAGGAAGGGGCGGCGCGAGGAGGAGGAGGAGGAGGAGGAGGAGGAGGAAAGAGTGGGGTGGGGTGGGCTGGAGGCGGCTGGGGCGCGAGGGGCACCGAGGGGAGCGCGCGCGGTAGGGGGCCCAAGCAAGGGGCCCCCGGTTTGACCCGACGAGGCGGAGCGACGCCACCCGACGCCACGGGACGCCACGCGACACGACGACGAACACGCGCTCAGGGGCCCAGCCCAGGAGCCAGGCCCCAGGACTGGAGCTTAAAGCTCCGTGGTTAGGGAGGGCTGGCTTGGCTTAGGGGCAGCACGCAAGGCGAGAGGGCAGGGGAGGGAAGGGAGGGGATGGCGCAGGCCAAGGTCAGCGCAGCGCCCACGTCCACTGCCAGGTGTCAGGGTTCGGGCAGCCAAGGGGGCCCAGGCGAGGGGCAGGGCTGTGTTTCCCCTAGGGAGCCTTCAGGGCGCAGAGGCCAGCCCATTGCAGTGCTCTGCGATCCAGGGGAGTAGATGCTCCAGGGAGGGACCTGGAGCCAAGCAGGGCCAAAGGAGGGCCCTGGGTGTGGAAAGGCTGCCAGCGCCAGCATGAAGCTGGGTGGCTGGGTGGGAGGGGTCCCGGGACCCATTGGAGGAGCCCAGGCTAGGGAGCCACGCGACCTAGGCCAAGGAGCAGGGAGAGAGTAAAGGGGAAAGAGGGAAGGGGAGGAAGGGGCGGCGCGAGGAGGAGGAGGAGGAGGAGGAGGAGGAGGAAAGAGTGGGGTGGGGTGGGCTGGAGGCGGCTGGGGCGCGAGGGGCACCGAGGGGAGCGCGCGCGGTAGGGGGCCCAAGCAAGGGGCCCCCGGTTTGACCCGACGAGGCGGAGCGACGCCACCCGACGCCACGGGACGCCACGCGACACGACGACGAACACGCGCTCAGGGGCCCAGCCCAGGAGCCAGGCCCCAGGACTGGAGCTTAAAGCTCCGTGGTTAGGGAGGGCTGGCTTGGCTTAGGGGCAGCACGCAAGGCGAGAGGGCAGGGGAGGGAAGGGAGGGGATGGCGCAGGCCAAGGTCAGCGCAGCGCCCACGTCCACTGCCAGGTGTCAGGGTTCGGGCAGCCAAGGGGGCCCAGGCGAGGGGCAGGGCTGTGTTTCCCCTAGGGAGCCTTCAGGGCGCAGAGGCCAGCCCATTGCAGTGCTCTGCGATCCAGGGGAGTAGATGCTCCAGGGAGGGACCTGGAGCCAAGCAGGGCCAAAGGAGGGCCCTGGGTGTGGAAAGGCTGCCAGCGCCAGCATGAAGCTGGGTGGCTGGGTGGGAGGGGTCCCGGGACCCATTGGAGGAGCCCAGGCTAGGGAGCCACGCGACCTAGGCCAAGGAGCAGGGAGAGAGTAAAGGGGAAAGAGGGAAGGGGAGGAAGGGGCGGCGCGAGGAGGAGGAGGAGGAGGAGGAGGAGGAGGAAAGAGTGGGGTGGGGTGGGCTGGAGGCGGCTGGGGCGCGAGGGGCACCGAGGGGAGCGCGCGCGGTAGGGGGCCCAAGCAAGGGGCCCCCGGTTTGACCCGACGAGGCGGAGCGACGCCACCCGACGCCACGGGACGCCACGCGACACGACGACGAACACGCGCTCAGGGGCCCAGCCCAGGAGCCAGGCCCCAGGACTGGAGCTTAAAGCTCCGTGGTTAGGGAGGGCTGGCTTGGCTTAGGGGCAGCACGCAAGGCGAGAGGGCAGGGGAGGGAAGGGAGGGGATGGCGCAGGCCAAGGTCAGCGCAGCGCCCACGTCCACTGCCAGGTGTCAGGGTTCGGGCAGCCAAGGGGGCCCAGGCGAGGGGCAGGGCTGTGTTTCCCCTAGGGAGCCTTCAGGGCGCAGAGGCCAGCCCATTGCAGTGCTCTGCGATCCAGGGGAGTAGATGCTCCAGGGAGGGACCTGGAGCCAAGCAGGGCCAAAGGAGGGCCCTGGGTGTGGAAAGGCTGCCAGCGCCAGCATGAAGCTGGGTGGCTGGGTGGGAGGGGTCCCGGGACCCATTGGAGGAGCCCAGGCTAGGGAGCCACGCGACCTAGGCCAAGGAGCAGGGAGAGAGTAAAGGGGAAAGAGGGAAGGGGAGGAAGGGGCGGCGCGAGGAGGAGGAGGAGGAGGAGGAGGAGGAGGAAAGAGTGGGGTGGGGTGGGCTGGAGGCGGCTGGGGCGCGAGGGGCACCGAGGGGAGCGCGCGCGGTAGGGGGCCCAAGCAAGGGGCCCCCGGTTTGACCCGACGAGGCGGAGCGACGCCACCCGACGCCACGGGACGCCACGCGACACGACGACGAACACGCGCTCAGGGGCCCAGCCCAGGAGCCAGGCCCCAGGACTGGAGCTTAAAGCTCCGTGGTTAGGGAGGGCTGGCTTGGCTTAGGGGCAGCACGCAAGGCGAGAGGGCAGGGGAGGGAAGGGAGGGGATGGCGCAGGCCAAGGTCAGCGCAGCGCCCACGTCCACTGCCAGGTGTCAGGGTTCGGGCAGCCAAGGGGGCCCAGGCGAGGGGCAGGGCTGTGTTTCCCCTAGGGAGCCTTCAGGGCGCAGAGGCCAGCCCATTGCAGTGCTCTGCGATCCAGGGGAGTAGATGCTCCAGGGAGGGACCTGGAGCCAAGCAGGGCCAAAGGAGGGCCCTGGGTGTGGAAAGGCTGCCAGCGCCAGCATGAAGCTGGGTGGCTGGGTGGGAGGGGTCCCGGGACCCATTGGAGGAGCCCAGGCTAGGGAGCCACGCGACCTAGGCCAAGGAGCAGGGAGAGAGTAAAGGGGAAAGAGGGAAGGGGAGGAAGGGGCGGCGCGAGGAGGAGGAGGAGGAGGAGGAGGAGGAGGAGGAAAGAGTGGGGTGGGGTGGGCTGGAGGCGGCTGGGGCGCGAGGGGCACCGAGGGGAGCGCGCGCGGTAGGGGGCCCAAGCAAGGGGCCCCCGGTTTGACCCGACGAGGCGGAGCGACGCCACCCGACGCCACGGGACGCCACGCGACACGACGACGAACACGCGCTCAGGGGCCCAGCCCAGGAGCCAGGCCCCAGGACTGGAGCTTAAAGCTCCGTGGTTAGGGAGGGCTGGCTTGGCTTAGGGGCAGCACGCAAGGCGAGAGGGCAGGGGAGGGAAGGGAGGGGATGGCGCAGGCCAAGGTCAGCGCAGCGCCCACGTCCACTGCCAGGTGTCAGGGTTCGGGCAGCCAAGGGGGCCCAGGCGAGGGGCAGGGCTGTGTTTCCCCTAGGGAGCCTTCAGGGCGCAGAGGCCAGCCCATTGCAGTGCTCTGCGATCCAGGGGAGTAGATGCTCCAGGGAGGGACCTGGAGCCAAGCAGGGCCAAAGGAGGGCCCTGGGTGTGGAAAGGCTGCCAGCGCCAGCATGAAGCTGGGTGGCTGGGTGGGAGGGGTCCCGGGACCCATTGGAGGAGCCCAGGCTAGGGAGCCACGCGACCTAGGCCAAGGAGCAGGGAGAGAGTAAAGGGGAAAGAGGGAAGGGGAGGAAGGGGCGGCGCGAGGAGGAGGAGGAGGAGGAGGAGGAGGAGGAAAGAGTGGGGTGGGGTGGGCTGGAGGCGGCTGGGGCGCGAGGGGCACCGAGGGGAGCGCGCGCGGTAGGGGGCCCAAGCAAGGGGCCCCCGGTTTGACCCGACGAGGCGGAGCGACGCCACCCGACGCCACGGGACGCCACGCGACACGACGACGAACACGCGCTCAGGGGCCCAGCCCAGGAGCCAGGCCCCAGGACTGGAGCTTAAAGCTCCGTGGTTAGGGAGGGCTGGCTTGGCTTAGGGGCAGCACGCAAGGCGAGAGGGCAGGGGAGGGAAGGGAGGGGATGGCGCAGGCCAAGGTCAGCGCAGCGCCCACGTCCACTGCCAGGTGTCAGGGTTCGGGCAGCCAAGGGGGCCCAGGCGAGGGGCAGGGCTGTGTTTCCCCTAGGGAGCCTTCAGGGCGCAGAGGCCAGCCCATTGCAGTGCTCTGCGATCCAGGGGAGTAGATGCTCCAGGGAGGGACCTGGAGCCAAGCAGGGCCAAAGGAGGGCCCTGGGTGTGGAAAGGCTGCCAGCGCCAGCATGAAGCTGGGTGGCTGGGTGGGAGGGGTCCCGGGACCCATTGGAGGAGCCCAGGCTAGGGAGCCACGCGACCTAGGCCAAGGAGCAGGGAGAGAGTAAAGGGGAAAGAGGGAAGGGGAGGAAGGGGCGGCGCGAGGAGGAGGAGGAGGAGGAGGAGGAGGAGGAGGAAAGAGTGGGGTGGGGTGGGCTGGAGGCGGCTGGGGCGCGAGGGGCACCGAGGGGAGCGCGCGCGGTAGGGGGCCCAAGCAAGGGGCCCCCGGTTTGACCCGACGAGGCGGAGCGACGCCACCCGACGCCACGGGACGCCACGCGACACGACGACGAACACGCGCTCAGGGGCCCAGCCCAGGAGCCAGGCCCCAGGACTGGAGCTTAAAGCTCCGTGGTTAGGGAGGGCTGGCTTGGCTTAGGGGCAGCACGCAAGGCGAGAGGGCAGGGGAGGGAAGGGAGGGGATGGCGCAGGCCAAGGTCAGCGCAGCGCCCACGTCCACTGCCAGGTGTCAGGGTTCGGGCAGCCAAGGGGGCCCAGGCGAGGGGCAGGGCTGTGTTTCCCCTAGGGAGCCTTCAGGGCGCAGAGGCCAGCCCATTGCAGTGCTCTGCGATCCAGGGGAGTAGATGCTCCAGGGAGGGACCTGGAGCCAAGCAGGGCCAAAGGAGGGCCCTGGGTGTGGAAAGGCTGCCAGCGCCAGCATGAAGCTGGGTGGCTGGGTGGGAGGGGTCCCGGGACCCATTGGAGGAGCCCAGGCTAGGGAGCCACGCGACCTAGGCCAAGGAGCAGGGAGAGAGTAAAGGGGAAAGAGGGAAGGGGAGGAAGGGGCGGCGCGAGGAGGAGGAGGAGGAGGAGGAGGAGGAGGAAAGAGTGGGGTGGGGTGGGCTGGAGGCGGCTGGGGCGCGAGGGGCACCGAGGGGAGCGCGCGCGGTAGGGGGCCCAAGCAAGGGGCCCCCGGTTTGACCCGACGAGGCGGAGCGACGCCACCCGACGCCACGGGACGCCACGCGACACGACGACGAACACGCGCTCAGGGGCCCAGCCCAGGAGCCAGGCCCCAGGACTGGAGCTTAAAGCTCCGTGGTTAGGGAGGGCTGGCTTGGCTTAGGGGCAGCACGCAAGGCGAGAGGGCAGGGGAGGGAAGGGAGGGGATGGCGCAGGCCAAGGTCAGCGCAGCGCCCACGTCCACTGCCAGGTGTCAGGGTTCGGGCAGCCAAGGGGGCCCAGGCGAGGGGCAGGGCTGTGTTTCCCCTAGGGAGCCTTCAGGGCGCAGAGGCCAGCCCATTGCAGTGCTCTGCGATCCAGGGGAGTAGATGCTCCAGGGAGGGACCTGGAGCCAAGCAGGGCCAAAGGAGGGCCCTGGGTGTGGAAAGGCTGCCAGCGCCAGCATGAAGCTGGGTGGCTGGGTGGGAGGGGTCCCGGGACCCATTGGAGGAGCCCAGGCTAGGGAGCCACGCGACCTAGGCCAAGGAGCAGGGAGAGAGTAAAGGGGAAAGAGGGAAGGGGAGGAAGGGGCGGCGCGAGGAGGAGGAGGAGGAGGAGGAGGAGGAGGAAAGAGTGGGGTGGGGTGGGCTGGAGGCGGCTGGGGCGCGAGGGGCACCGAGGGGAGCGCGCGCGGTAGGGGGCCCAAGCAAGGGGCCCCCGGTTTGACCCGACGAGGCGGAGCGACGCCACCCGACGCCACGGGACGCCACGCGACACGACGACGAACACGCGCTCAGGGGCCCAGCCCAGGAGCCAGGCCCCAGGACTGGAGCTTAAAGCTCCGTGGTTAGGGAGGGCTGGCTTGGCTTAGGGGCAGCACGCAAGGCGAGAGGGCAGGGGAGGGAAGGGAGGGGATGGCGCAGGCCAAGGTCAGCGCAGCGCCCACGTCCACTGCCAGGTGTCAGGGTTCGGGCAGCCAAGGGGGCCCAGGCGAGGGGCAGGGCTGTGTTTCCCCTAGGGAGCCTTCAGGGCGCAGAGGCCAGCCCATTGCAGTGCTCTGCGATCCAGGGGAGTAGATGCTCCAGGGAGGGACCTGGAGCCAAGCAGGGCCAAAGGAGGGCCCTGGGTGTGGAAAGGCTGCCAGCGCCAGCATGAAGCTGGGTGGCTGGGTGGGAGGGGTCCCGGGACCCATTGGAGGAGCCCAGGCTAGGGAGCCACGCGACCTAGGCCAAGGAGCAGGGAGAGAGTAAAGGGGAAAGAGGGAAGGGGAGGAAGGGGCGGCGCGAGGAGGAGGAGGAGGAGGAGGAGGAGGAGGAAAGAGTGGGGTGGGGTGGGCTGGAGGCGGCTGGGGCGCGAGGGGCACCGAGGGGAGCGCGCGCGGTAGGGGGCCCAAGCAAGGGGCCCCCGGTTTGACCCGACGAGGCGGAGCGACGCCACCCGACGCCACGGGACGCCACGCGACACGACGACGAACACGCGCTCAGGGGCCCAGCCCAGGAGCCAGGCCCCAGGACTGGAGCTTAAAGCTCCGTGGTTAGGGAGGGCTGGCTTGGCTTAGGGGCAGCACGCAAGGCGAGAGGGCAGGGGAGGGAAGGGAGGGGATGGCGCAGGCCAAGGTCAGCGCAGCGCCCACGTCCACTGCCAGGTGTCAGGGTTCGGGCAGCCAAGGGGGCCCAGGCGAGGGGCAGGGCTGTGTTTCCCCTAGGGAGCCTTCAGGGCGCAGAGGCCAGCCCATTGCAGTGCTCTGCGATCCAGGGGAGTAGATGCTCCAGGGAGGGACCTGGAGCCAAGCAGGGCCAAAGGAGGGCCCTGGGTGTGGAAAGGCTGCCAGCGCCAGCATGAAGCTGGGTGGCTGGGTGGGAGGGGTCCCGGGACCCATTGGAGGAGCCCAGGCTAGGGAGCCACGCGACCTAGGCCAAGGAGCAGGGAGAGAGTAAAGGGGAAAGAGGGAAGGGGAGGAAGGGGCGGCGCGAGGAGGAGGAGGAGGAGGAGGAGGAGGAGGAAAGAGTGGGGTGGGGTGGGCTGGAGGCGGCTGGGGCGCGAGGGGCACCGAGGGGAGCGCGCGCGGTAGGGGGCCCAAGCAAGGGGCCCCCGGTTTGACCCGACGAGGCGGAGCGACGCCACCCGACGCCACGGGACGCCACGCGACACGACGACGAACACGCGCTCAGGGGCCCAGCCCAGGAGCCAGGCCCCAGGACTGGAGCTTAAAGCTCCGTGGTTAGGGAGGGCTGGCTTGGCTTAGGGGCAGCACGCAAGGCGAGAGGGCAGGGGAGGGAAGGGAGGGGATGGCGCAGGCCAAGGTCAGCGCAGCGCCCACGTCCACTGCCAGGTGTCAGGGTTCGGGCAGCCAAGGGGGCCCAGGCGAGGGGCAGGGCTGTGTTTCCCCTAGGGAGCCTTCAGGGCGCAGAGGCCAGCCCATTGCAGTGCTCTGCGATCCAGGGGAGTAGATGCTCCAGGGAGGGACCTGGAGCCAAGCAGGGCCAAAGGAGGGCCCTGGGTGTGGAAAGGCTGCCAGCGCCAGCATGAAGCTGGGTGGCTGGGTGGGAGGGGTCCCGGGACCCATTGGAGGAGCCCAGGCTAGGGAGCCACGCGACCTAGGCCAAGGAGCAGGGAGAGAGTAAAGGGGAAAGAGGGAAGGGGAGGAAGGGGCGGCGCGAGGAGGAGGAGGAGGAGGAGGAGGAGGAGGAGGAAAGAGTGGGGTGGGGTGGGCTGGAGGCGGCTGGGGCGCGAGGGGCACCGAGGGGAGCGCGCGCGGTAGGGGGCCCAAGCAAGGGGCCCCCGGTTTGACCCGACGAGGCGGAGCGACGCCACCCGACGCCACGGGACGCCACGCGACACGACGACGAACACGCGCTCAGGGGCCCAGCCCAGGAGCCAGGCCCCAGGACTGGAGCTTAAAGCTCCGTGGTTAGGGAGGGCTGGCTTGGCTTAGGGGCAGCACGCAAGGCGAGAGGGCAGGGGAGGGAAGGGAGGGGATGGCGCAGGCCAAGGTCAGCGCAGCGCCCACGTCCACTGCCAGGTGTCAGGGTTCGGGCAGCCAAGGGGGCCCAGGCGAGGGGCAGGGCTGTGTTTCCCCTAGGGAGCCTTCAGGGCGCAGAGGCCAGCCCATTGCAGTGCTCTGCGATCCAGGGGAGTAGATGCTCCAGGGAGGGACCTGGAGCCAAGCAGGGCCAAAGGAGGGCCCTGGGTGTGGAAAGGCTGCCAGCGCCAGCATGAAGCTGGGTGGCTGGGTGGGAGGGGTCCCGGGACCCATTGGAGGAGCCCAGGCTAGGGAGCCACGCGACCTAGGCCAAGGAGCAGGGAGAGAGTAAAGGGGAAAGAGGGAAGGGGAGGAAGGGGCGGCGCGAGGAGGAGGAGGAGGAGGAGGAGGAGGAGGAGGAAAGAGTGGGGTGGGGTGGGCTGGAGGCGGCTGGGGCGCGAGGGGCACCGAGGGGAGCGCGCGCGGTAGGGGGCCCAAGCAAGGGGCCCCCGGTTTGACCCGACGAGGCGGAGCGACGCCACCCGACGCCACGGGACGCCACGCGACACGACGACGAACACGCGCTCAGGGGCCCAGCCCAGGAGCCAGGCCCCAGGACTGGAGCTTAAAGCTCCGTGGTTAGGGAGGGCTGGCTTGGCTTAGGGGCAGCACGCAAGGCGAGAGGGCAGGGGAGGGAAGGGAGGGGATGGCGCAGGCCAAGGTCAGCGCAGCGCCCACGTCCACTGCCAGGTGTCAGGGTTCGGGCAGCCAAGGGGGCCCAGGCGAGGGGCAGGGCTGTGTTTCCCCTAGGGAGCCTTCAGGGCGCAGAGGCCAGCCCATTGCAGTGCTCTGCGATCCAGGGGAGTAGATGCTCCAGGGAGGGACCTGGAGCCAAGCAGGGCCAAAGGAGGGCCCTGGGTGTGGAAAGGCTGCCAGCGCCAGCATGAAGCTGGGTGGCTGGGTGGGAGGGGTCCCGGGACCCATTGGAGGAGCCCAGGCTAGGGAGCCACGCGACCTAGGCCAAGGAGCAGGGAGAGAGTAAAGGGGAAAGAGGGAAGGGGAGGAAGGGGCGGCGCGAGGAGGAGGAGGAGGAGGAGGAGGAGGAGGAGGAAAGAGTGGGGTGGGGTGGGCTGGAGGCGGCTGGGGCGCGAGGGGCACCGAGGGGAGCGCGCGCGGTAGGGGGCCCAAGCAAGGGGCCCCCGGTTTGACCCGACGAGGCGGAGCGACGCCACCCGACGCCACGGGACGCCACGCGACACGACGACGAACACGCGCTCAGGGGCCCAGCCCAGGAGCCAGGCCCCAGGACTGGAGCTTAAAGCTCCGTGGTTAGGGAGGGCTGGCTTGGCTTAGGGGCAGCACGCAAGGCGAGAGGGCAGGGGAGGGAAGGGAGGGGATGGCGCAGGCCAAGGTCAGCGCAGCGCCCACGTCCACTGCCAGGTGTCAGGGTTCGGGCAGCCAAGGGGGCCCAGGCGAGGGGCAGGGCTGTGTTTCCCCTAGGGAGCCTTCAGGGCGCAGAGGCCAGCCCATTGCAGTGCTCTGCGATCCAGGGGAGTAGATGCTCCAGGGAGGGACCTGGAGCCAAGCAGGGCCAAAGGAGGGCCCTGGGTGTGGAAAGGCTGCCAGCGCCAGCATGAAGCTGGGTGGCTGGGTGGGAGGGGTCCCGGGACCCATTGGAGGAGCCCAGGCTAGGGAGCCACGCGACCTAGGCCAAGGAGCAGGGAGAGAGTAAAGGGGAAAGAGGGAAGGGGAGGAAGGGGCGGCGCGAGGAGGAGGAGGAGGAGGAGGAGGAGGAGGAAAGAGTGGGGTGGGGTGGGCTGGAGGCGGCTGGGGCGCGAGGGGCACCGAGGGGAGCGCGCGCGGTAGGGGGCCCAAGCAAGGGGCCCCCGGTTTGACCCGACGAGGCGGAGCGACGCCACCCGACGCCACGGGACGCCACGCGACACGACGACGAACACGCGCTCAGGGGCCCAGCCCAGGAGCCAGGCCCCAGGACTGGAGCTTAAAGCTCCGTGGTTAGGGAGGGCTGGCTTGGCTTAGGGGCAGCACGCAAGGCGAGAGGGCAGGGGAGGGAAGGGAGGGGATGGCGCAGGCCAAGGTCAGCGCAGCGCCCACGTCCACTGCCAGGTGTCAGGGTTCGGGCAGCCAAGGGGGCCCAGGCGAGGGGCAGGGCTGTGTTTCCCCTAGGGAGCCTTCAGGGCGCAGAGGCCAGCCCATTGCAGTGCTCTGCGATCCAGGGGAGTAGATGCTCCAGGGAGGGACCTGGAGCCAAGCAGGGCCAAAGGAGGGCCCTGGGTGTGGAAAGGCTGCCAGCGCCAGCATGAAGCTGGGTGGCTGGGTGGGAGGGGTCCCGGGACCCATTGGAGGAGCCCAGGCTAGGGAGCCACGCGACCTAGGCCAAGGAGCAGGGAGAGAGTAAAGGGGAAAGAGGGAAGGGGAGGAAGGGGCGGCGCGAGGAGGAGGAGGAGGAGGAGGAGGAGGAGGAGGAAAGAGTGGGGTGGGGTGGGCTGGAGGCGGCTGGGGCGCGAGGGGCACCGAGGGGAGCGCGCGCGGTAGGGGGCCCAAGCAAGGGGCCCCCGGTTTGACCCGACGAGGCGGAGCGACGCCACCCGACGCCACGGGACGCCACGCGACACGACGACGAACACGCGCTCAGGGGCCCAGCCCAGGAGCCAGGCCCCAGGACTGGAGCTTAAAGCTCCGTGGTTAGGGAGGGCTGGCTTGGCTTAGGGGCAGCACGCAAGGCGAGAGGGCAGGGGAGGGAAGGGAGGGGATGGCGCAGGCCAAGGTCAGCGCAGCGCCCACGTCCACTGCCAGGTGTCAGGGTTCGGGCAGCCAAGGGGGCCCAGGCGAGGGGCAGGGCTGTGTTTCCCCTAGGGAGCCTTCAGGGCGCAGAGGCCAGCCCATTGCAGTGCTCTGCGATCCAGGGGAGTAGATGCTCCAGGGAGGGACCTGGAGCCAAGCAGGGCCAAAGGAGGGCCCTGGGTGTGGAAAGGCTGCCAGCGCCAGCATGAAGCTGGGTGGCTGGGTGGGAGGGGTCCCGGGACCCATTGGAGGAGCCCAGGCTAGGGAGCCACGCGACCTAGGCCAAGGAGCAGGGAGAGAGTAAAGGGGAAAGAGGGAAGGGGAGGAAGGGGCGGCGCGAGGAGGAGGAGGAGGAGGAGGAGGAGGAGGAAAGAGTGGGGTGGGGTGGGCTGGAGGCGGCTGGGGCGCGAGGGGCACCGAGGGGAGCGCGCGCGGTAGGGGGCCCAAGCAAGGGGCCCCCGGTTTGACCCGACGAGGCGGAGCGACGCCACCCGACGCCACGGGACGCCACGCGACACGACGACGAACACGCGCTCAGGGGCCCAGCCCAGGAGCCAGGCCCCAGGACTGGAGCTTAAAGCTCCGTGGTTAGGGAGGGCTGGCTTGGCTTAGGGGCAGCACGCAAGGCGAGAGGGCAGGGGAGGGAAGGGAGGGGATGGCGCAGGCCAAGGTCAGCGCAGCGCCCACGTCCACTGCCAGGTGTCAGGGTTCGGGCAGCCAAGGGGGCCCAGGCGAGGGGCAGGGCTGTGTTTCCCCTAGGGAGCCTTCAGGGCGCAGAGGCCAGCCCATTGCAGTGCTCTGCGATCCAGGGGAGTAGATGCTCCAGGGAGGGACCTGGAGCCAAGCAGGGCCAAAGGAGGGCCCTGGGTGTGGAAAGGCTGCCAGCGCCAGCATGAAGCTGGGTGGCTGGGTGGGAGGGGTCCCGGGACCCATTGGAGGAGCCCAGGCTAGGGAGCCACGCGACCTAGGCCAAGGAGCAGGGAGAGAGTAAAGGGGAAAGAGGGAAGGGGAGGAAGGGGCGGCGCGAGGAGGAGGAGGAGGAGGAGGAGGAGGAGGAAAGAGTGGGGTGGGGTGGGCTGGAGGCGGCTGGGGCGCGAGGGGCACCGAGGGGAGCGCGCGCGGTAGGGGGCCCAAGCAAGGGGCCCCCGGTTTGACCCGACGAGGCGGAGCGACGCCACCCGACGCCACGGGACGCCACGCGACACGACGACGAACACGCGCTCAGGGGCCCAGCCCAGGAGCCAGGCCCCAGGACTGGAGCTTAAAGCTCCGTGGTTAGGGAGGGCTGGCTTGGCTTAGGGGCAGCACGCAAGGCGAGAGGGCAGGGGAGGGAAGGGAGGGGATGGCGCAGGCCAAGGTCAGCGCAGCGCCCACGTCCACTGCCAGGTGTCAGGGTTCGGGCAGCCAAGGGGGCCCAGGCGAGGGGCAGGGCTGTGTTTCCCCTAGGGAGCCTTCAGGGCGCAGAGGCCAGCCCATTGCAGTGCTCTGCGATCCAGGGGAGTAGATGCTCCAGGGAGGGACCTGGAGCCAAGCAGGGCCAAAGGAGGGCCCTGGGTGTGGAAAGGCTGCCAGCGCCAGCATGAAGCTGGGTGGCTGGGTGGGAGGGGTCCCGGGACCCATTGGAGGAGCCCAGGCTAGGGAGCCACGCGACCTAGGCCAAGGAGCAGGGAGAGAGTAAAGGGGAAAGAGGGAAGGGGAGGAAGGGGCGGCGCGAGGAGGAGGAGGAGGAGGAGGAGGAGGAGGAAAGAGTGGGGTGGGGTGGGCTGGAGGCGGCTGGGGCGCGAGGGGCACCGAGGGGAGCGCGCGCGGTAGGGGGCCCAAGCAAGGGGCCCCCGGTTTGACCCGACGAGGCGGAGCGACGCCACCCGACGCCACGGGACGCCACGCGACACGACGACGAACACGCGCTCAGGGGCCCAGCCCAGGAGCCAGGCCCCAGGACTGGAGCTTAAAGCTCCGTGGTTAGGGAGGGCTGGCTTGGCTTAGGGGCAGCACGCAAGGCGAGAGGGCAGGGGAGGGAAGGGAGGGGATGGCGCAGGCCAAGGTCAGCGCAGCGCCCACGTCCACTGCCAGGTGTCAGGGTTCGGGCAGCCAAGGGGGCCCAGGCGAGGGGCAGGGCTGTGTTTCCCCTAGGGAGCCTTCAGGGCGCAGAGGCCAGCCCATTGCAGTGCTCTGCGATCCAGGGGAGTAGATGCTCCAGGGAGGGACCTGGAGCCAAGCAGGGCCAAAGGAGGGCCCTGGGTGTGGAAAGGCTGCCAGCGCCAGCATGAAGCTGGGTGGCTGGGTGGGAGGGGTCCCGGGACCCATTGGAGGAGCCCAGGCTAGGGAGCCACGCGACCTAGGCCAAGGAGCAGGGAGAGAGTAAAGGGGAAAGAGGGAAGGGGAGGAAGGGGCGGCGCGAGGAGGAGGAGGAGGAGGAGGAGGAGGAGGAAAGAGTGGGGTGGGGTGGGCTGGAGGCGGCTGGGGCGCGAGGGGCACCGAGGGGAGCGCGCGCGGTAGGGGGCCCAAGCAAGGGGCCCCCGGTTTGACCCGACGAGGCGGAGCGACGCCACCCGACGCCACGGGACGCCACGCGACACGACGACGAACACGCGCTCAGGGGCCCAGCCCAGGAGCCAGGCCCCAGGACTGGAGCTTAAAGCTCCGTGGTTAGGGAGGGCTGGCTTGGCTTAGGGGCAGCACGCAAGGCGAGAGGGCAGGGGAGGGAAGGGAGGGGATGGCGCAGGCCAAGGTCAGCGCAGCGCCCACGTCCACTGCCAGGTGTCAGGGTTCGGGCAGCCAAGGGGGCCCAGGCGAGGGGCAGGGCTGTGTTTCCCCTAGGGAGCCTTCAGGGCGCAGAGGCCAGCCCATTGCAGTGCTCTGCGATCCAGGGGAGTAGATGCTCCAGGGAGGGACCTGGAGCCAAGCAGGGCCAAAGGAGGGCCCTGGGTGTGGAAAGGCTGCCAGCGCCAGCATGAAGCTGGGTGGCTGGGTGGGAGGGGTCCCGGGACCCATTGGAGGAGCCCAGGCTAGGGAGCCACGCGACCTAGGCCAAGGAGCAGGGAGAGAGTAAAGGGGAAAGAGGGAAGGGGAGGAAGGGGCGGCGCGAGGAGGAGGAGGAGGAGGAGGAGGAGGAAAGAGTGGGGTGGGGTGGGCTGGAGGCGGCTGGGGCGCGAGGGGCACCGAGGGGAGCGCGCGCGGTAGGGGGCCCAAGCAAGGGGCCCCCGGTTTGACCCGACGAGGCGGAGCGACGCCACCCGACGCCACGGGACGCCACGCGACACGACGACGAACACGCGCTCAGGGGCCCAGCCCAGGAGCCAGGCCCCAGGACTGGAGCTTAAAGCTCCGTGGTTAGGGAGGGCTGGCTTGGCTTAGGGGCAGCACGCAAGGCGAGAGGGCAGGGGAGGGAAGGGAGGGGATGGCGCAGGCCAAGGTCAGCGCAGCGCCCACGTCCACTGCCAGGTGTCAGGGTTCGGGCAGCCAAGGGGGCCCAGGCGAGGGGCAGGGCTGTGTTTCCCCTAGGGAGCCTTCAGGGCGCAGAGGCCAGCCCATTGCAGTGCTCTGCGATCCAGGGGAGTAGATGCTCCAGGGAGGGACCTGGAGCCAAGCAGGGCCAAAGGAGGGCCCTGGGTGTGGAAAGGCTGCCAGCGCCAGCATGAAGCTGGGTGGCTGGGTGGGAGGGGTCCCGGGACCCATTGGAGGAGCCCAGGCTAGGGAGCCACGCGACCTAGGCCAAGGAGCAGGGAGAGAGTAAAGGGGAAAGAGGGAAGGGGAGGAAGGGGCGGCGCGAGGAGGAGGAGGAGGAGGAGGAGGAGGAGGAAAGAGTGGGGTGGGGTGGGCTGGAGGCGGCTGGGGCGCGAGGGGCACCGAGGGGAGCGCGCGCGGTAGGGGGCCCAAGCAAGGGGCCCCCGGTTTGACCCGACGAGGCGGAGCGACGCCACCCGACGCCACGGGACGCCACGCGACACGACGACGAACACGCGCTCAGGGGCCCAGCCCAGGAGCCAGGCCCCAGGACTGGAGCTTAAAGCTCCGTGGTTAGGGAGGGCTGGCTTGGCTTAGGGGCAGCACGCAAGGCGAGAGGGCAGGGGAGGGAAGGGAGGGGATGGCGCAGGCCAAGGTCAGCGCAGCGCCCACGTCCACTGCCAGGTGTCAGGGTTCGGGCAGCCAAGGGGGCCCAGGCGAGGGGCAGGGCTGTGTTTCCCCTAGGGAGCCTTCAGGGCGCAGAGGCCAGCCCATTGCAGTGCTCTGCGATCCAGGGGAGTAGATGCTCCAGGGAGGGACCTGGAGCCAAGCAGGGCCAAAGGAGGGCCCTGGGTGTGGAAAGGCTGCCAGCGCCAGCATGAAGCTGGGTGGCTGGGTGGGAGGGGTCCCGGGACCCATTGGAGGAGCCCAGGCTAGGGAGCCACGCGACCTAGGCCAAGGAGCAGGGAGAGAGTAAAGGGGAAAGAGGGAAGGGGAGGAAGGGGCGGCGCGAGGAGGAGGAGGAGGAGGAGGAGGAGGAGGAAAGAGTGGGGTGGGGTGGGCTGGAGGCGGCTGGGGCGCGAGGGGCACCGAGGGGAGCGCGCGCGGTAGGGGGCCCAAGCAAGGGGCCCCCGGTTTGACCCGACGAGGCGGAGCGACGCCACCCGACGCCACGGGACGCCACGCGACACGACGACGAACACGCGCTCAGGGGCCCAGCCCAGGAGCCAGGCCCCAGGACTGGAGCTTAAAGCTCCGTGGTTAGGGAGGGCTGGCTTGGCTTAGGGGCAGCACGCAAGGCGAGAGGGCAGGGGAGGGAAGGGAGGGGATGGCGCAGGCCAAGGTCAGCGCAGCGCCCACGTCCACTGCCAGGTGTCAGGGTTCGGGCAGCCAAGGGGGCCCAGGCGAGGGGCAGGGCTGTGTTTCCCCTAGGGAGCCTTCAGGGCGCAGAGGCCAGCCCATTGCAGTGCTCTGCGATCCAGGGGAGTAGATGCTCCAGGGAGGGACCTGGAGCCAAGCAGGGCCAAAGGAGGGCCCTGGGTGTGGAAAGGCTGCCAGCGCCAGCATGAAGCTGGGTGGCTGGGTGGGAGGGGTCCCGGGACCCATTGGAGGAGCCCAGGCTAGGGAGCCACGCGACCTAGGCCAAGGAGCAGGGAGAGAGTAAAGGGGAAAGAGGGAAGGGGAGGAAGGGGCGGCGCGAGGAGGAGGAGGAGGAGGAGGAGGAGGAGGAAAGAGTGGGGTGGGGTGGGCTGGAGGCGGCTGGGGCGCGAGGGGCACCGAGGGGAGCGCGCGCGGTAGGGGGCCCAAGCAAGGGGCCCCCGGTTTGACCCGACGAGGCGGAGCGACGCCACCCGACGCCACGGGACGCCACGCGACACGACGACGAACACGCGCTCAGGGGCCCAGCCCAGGAGCCAGGCCCCAGGACTGGAGCTTAAAGCTCCGTGGTTAGGGAGGGCTGGCTTGGCTTAGGGGCAGCACGCAAGGCGAGAGGGCAGGGGAGGGAAGGGAGGGGATGGCGCAGGCCAAGGTCAGCGCAGCGCCCACGTCCACTGCCAGGTGTCAGGGTTCGGGCAGCCAAGGGGGCCCAGGCGAGGGGCAGGGCTGTGTTTCCCCTAGGGAGCCTTCAGGGCGCAGAGGCCAGCCCATTGCAGTGCTCTGCGATCCAGGGGAGTAGATGCTCCAGGGAGGGACCTGGAGCCAAGCAGGGCCAAAGGAGGGCCCTGGGTGTGGAAAGGCTGCCAGCGCCAGCATGAAGCTGGGTGGCTGGGTGGGAGGGGTCCCGGGACCCATTGGAGGAGCCCAGGCTAGGGAGCCACGCGACCTAGGCCAAGGAGCAGGGAGAGAGTAAAGGGGAAAGAGGGAAGGGGAGGAAGGGGCGGCGCGAGGAGGAGGAGGAGGAGGAGGAGGAGGAGGAAAGAGTGGGGTGGGGTGGGCTGGAGGCGGCTGGGGCGCGAGGGGCACCGAGGGGAGCGCGCGCGGTAGGGGGCCCAAGCAAGGGGCCCCCGGTTTGACCCGACGAGGCGGAGCGACGCCACCCGACGCCACGGGACGCCACGCGACACGACGACGAACACGCGCTCAGGGGCCCAGCCCAGGAGCCAGGCCCCAGGACTGGAGCTTAAAGCTCCGTGGTTAGGGAGGGCTGGCTTGGCTTAGGGGCAGCACGCAAGGCGAGAGGGCAGGGGAGGGAAGGGAGGGGATGGCGCAGGCCAAGGTCAGCGCAGCGCCCACGTCCACTGCCAGGTGTCAGGGTTCGGGCAGCCAAGGGGGCCCAGGCGAGGGGCAGGGCTGTGTTTCCCCTAGGGAGCCTTCAGGGCGCAGAGGCCAGCCCATTGCAGTGCTCTGCGATCCAGGGGAGTAGATGCTCCAGGGAGGGACCTGGAGCCAAGCAGGGCCAAAGGAGGGCCCTGGGTGTGGAAAGGCTGCCAGCGCCAGCATGAAGCTGGGTGGCTGGGTGGGAGGGGTCCCGGGACCCATTGGAGGAGCCCAGGCTAGGGAGCCACGCGACCTAGGCCAAGGAGCAGGGAGAGAGTAAAGGGGAAAGAGGGAAGGGGAGGAAGGGGCGGCGCGAGGAGGAGGAGGAGGAGGAGGAGGAGGAGGAGGAAAGAGTGGGGTGGGGTGGGCTGGAGGCGGCTGGGGCGCGAGGGGCACCGAGGGGAGCGCGCGCGGTAGGGGGCCCAAGCAAGGGGCCCCCGGTTTGACCCGACGAGGCGGAGCGACGCCACCCGACGCCACGGGACGCCACGCGACACGACGACGAACACGCGCTCAGGGGCCCAGCCCAGGAGCCAGGCCCCAGGACTGGAGCTTAAAGCTCCGTGGTTAGGGAGGGCTGGCTTGGCTTAGGGGCAGCACGCAAGGCGAGAGGGCAGGGGAGGGAAGGGAGGGGATGGCGCAGGCCAAGGTCAGCGCAGCGCCCACGTCCACTGCCAGGTGTCAGGGTTCGGGCAGCCAAGGGGGCCCAGGCGAGGGGCAGGGCTGTGTTTCCCCTAGGGAGCCTTCAGGGCGCAGAGGCCAGCCCATTGCAGTGCTCTGCGATCCAGGGGAGTAGATGCTCCAGGGAGGGACCTGGAGCCAAGCAGGGCCAAAGGAGGGCCCTGGGTGTGGAAAGGCTGCCAGCGCCAGCATGAAGCTGGGTGGCTGGGTGGGAGGGGTCCCGGGACCCATTGGAGGAGCCCAGGCTAGGGAGCCACGCGACCTAGGCCAAGGAGCAGGGAGAGAGTAAAGGGGAAAGAGGGAAGGGGAGGAAGGGGCGGCGCGAGGAGGAGGAGGAGGAGGAGGAGGAGGAGGAGGAAAGAGTGGGGTGGGGTGGGCTGGAGGCGGCTGGGGCGCGAGGGGCACCGAGGGGAGCGCGCGCGGTAGGGGGCCCAAGCAAGGGGCCCCCGGTTTGACCCGACGAGGCGGAGCGACGCCACCCGACGCCACGGGACGCCACGCGACACGACGACGAACACGCGCTCAGGGGCCCAGCCCAGGAGCCAGGCCCCAGGACTGGAGCTTAAAGCTCCGTGGTTAGGGAGGGCTGGCTTGGCTTAGGGGCAGCACGCAAGGCGAGAGGGCAGGGGAGGGAAGGGAGGGGATGGCGCAGGCCAAGGTCAGCGCAGCGCCCACGTCCACTGCCAGGTGTCAGGGTTCGGGCAGCCAAGGGGGCCCAGGCGAGGGGCAGGGCTGTGTTTCCCCTAGGGAGCCTTCAGGGCGCAGAGGCCAGCCCATTGCAGTGCTCTGCGATCCAGGGGAGTAGATGCTCCAGGGAGGGACCTGGAGCCAAGCAGGGCCAAAGGAGGGCCCTGGGTGTGGAAAGGCTGCCAGCGCCAGCATGAAGCTGGGTGGCTGGGTGGGAGGGGTCCCGGGACCCATTGGAGGAGCCCAGGCTAGGGAGCCACGCGACCTAGGCCAAGGAGCAGGGAGAGAGTAAAGGGGAAAGAGGGAAGGGGAGGAAGGGGCGGCGCGAGGAGGAGGAGGAGGAGGAGGAGGAGGAGGAAAGAGTGGGGTGGGGTGGGCTGGAGGCGGCTGGGGCGCGAGGGGCACCGAGGGGAGCGCGCGCGGTAGGGGGCCCAAGCAAGGGGCCCCCGGTTTGACCCGACGAGGCGGAGCGACGCCACCCGACGCCACGGGACGCCACGCGACACGACGACGAACACGCGCTCAGGGGCCCAGCCCAGGAGCCAGGCCCCAGGACTGGAGCTTAAAGCTCCGTGGTTAGGGAGGGCTGGCTTGGCTTAGGGGCAGCACGCAAGGCGAGAGGGCAGGGGAGGGAAGGGAGGGGATGGCGCAGGCCAAGGTCAGCGCAGCGCCCACGTCCACTGCCAGGTGTCAGGGTTCGGGCAGCCAAGGGGGCCCAGGCGAGGGGCAGGGCTGTGTTTCCCCTAGGGAGCCTTCAGGGCGCAGAGGCCAGCCCATTGCAGTGCTCTGCGATCCAGGGGAGTAGATGCTCCAGGGAGGGACCTGGAGCCAAGCAGGGCCAAAGGAGGGCCCTGGGTGTGGAAAGGCTGCCAGCGCCAGCATGAAGCTGGGTGGCTGGGTGGGAGGGGTCCCGGGACCCATTGGAGGAGCCCAGGCTAGGGAGCCACGCGACCTAGGCCAAGGAGCAGGGAGAGAGTAAAGGGGAAAGAGGGAAGGGGAGGAAGGGGCGGCGCGAGGAGGAGGAGGAGGAGGAGGAGGAGGAGGAAAGAGTGGGGTGGGGTGGGCTGGAGGCGGCTGGGGCGCGAGGGGCACCGAGGGGAGCGCGCGCGGTAGGGGGCCCAAGCAAGGGGCCCCCGGTTTGACCCGACGAGGCGGAGCGACGCCACCCGACGCCACGGGACGCCACGCGACACGACGACGAACACGCGCTCAGGGGCCCAGCCCAGGAGCCAGGCCCCAGGACTGGAGCTTAAAGCTCCGTGGTTAGGGAGGGCTGGCTTGGCTTAGGGGCAGCACGCAAGGCGAGAGGGCAGGGGAGGGAAGGGAGGGGATGGCGCAGGCCAAGGTCAGCGCAGCGCCCACGTCCACTGCCAGGTGTCAGGGTTCGGGCAGCCAAGGGGGCCCAGGCGAGGGGCAGGGCTGTGTTTCCCCTAGGGAGCCTTCAGGGCGCAGAGGCCAGCCCATTGCAGTGCTCTGCGATCCAGGGGAGTAGATGCTCCAGGGAGGGACCTGGAGCCAAGCAGGGCCAAAGGAGGGCCCTGGGTGTGGAAAGGCTGCCAGCGCCAGCATGAAGCTGGGTGGCTGGGTGGGAGGGGTCCCGGGACCCATTGGAGGAGCCCAGGCTAGGGAGCCACGCGACCTAGGCCAAGGAGCAGGGAGAGAGTAAAGGGGAAAGAGGGAAGGGGAGGAAGGGGCGGCGCGAGGAGGAGGAGGAGGAGGAGGAGGAGGAGGAGGAAAGAGTGGGGTGGGGTGGGCTGGAGGCGGCTGGGGCGCGAGGGGCACCGAGGGGAGCGCGCGCGGTAGGGGGCCCAAGCAAGGGGCCCCCGGTTTGACCCGACGAGGCGGAGCGACGCCACCCGACGCCACGGGACGCCACGCGACACGACGACGAACACGCGCTCAGGGGCCCAGCCCAGGAGCCAGGCCCCAGGACTGGAGCTTAAAGCTCCGTGGTTAGGGAGGGCTGGCTTGGCTTAGGGGCAGCACGCAAGGCGAGAGGGCAGGGGAGGGAAGGGAGGGGATGGCGCAGGCCAAGGTCAGCGCAGCGCCCACGTCCACTGCCAGGTGTCAGGGTTCGGGCAGCCAAGGGGGCCCAGGCGAGGGGCAGGGCTGTGTTTCCCCTAGGGAGCCTTCAGGGCGCAGAGGCCAGCCCATTGCAGTGCTCTGCGATCCAGGGGAGTAGATGCTCCAGGGAGGGACCTGGAGCCAAGCAGGGCCAAAGGAGGGCCCTGGGTGTGGAAAGGCTGCCAGCGCCAGCATGAAGCTGGGTGGCTGGGTGGGAGGGGTCCCGGGACCCATTGGAGGAGCCCAGGCTAGGGAGCCACGCGACCTAGGCCAAGGAGCAGGGAGAGAGTAAAGGGGAAAGAGGGAAGGGGAGGAAGGGGCGGCGCGAGGAGGAGGAGGAGGAGGAGGAGGAGGAGGAAAGAGTGGGGTGGGGTGGGCTGGAGGCGGCTGGGGCGCGAGGGGCACCGAGGGGAGCGCGCGCGGTAGGGGGCCCAAGCAAGGGGCCCCCGGTTTGACCCGACGAGGCGGAGCGACGCCACCCGACGCCACGGGACGCCACGCGACACGACGACGAACACGCGCTCAGGGGCCCAGCCCAGGAGCCAGGCCCCAGGACTGGAGCTTAAAGCTCCGTGGTTAGGGAGGGCTGGCTTGGCTTAGGGGCAGCACGCAAGGCGAGAGGGCAGGGGAGGGAAGGGAGGGGATGGCGCAGGCCAAGGTCAGCGCAGCGCCCACGTCCACTGCCAGGTGTCAGGGTTCGGGCAGCCAAGGGGGCCCAGGCGAGGGGCAGGGCTGTGTTTCCCCTAGGGAGCCTTCAGGGCGCAGAGGCCAGCCCATTGCAGTGCTCTGCGATCCAGGGGAGTAGATGCTCCAGGGAGGGACCTGGAGCCAAGCAGGGCCAAAGGAGGGCCCTGGGTGTGGAAAGGCTGCCAGCGCCAGCATGAAGCTGGGTGGCTGGGTGGGAGGGGTCCCGGGACCCATTGGAGGAGCCCAGGCTAGGGAGCCACGCGACCTAGGCCAAGGAGCAGGGAGAGAGTAAAGGGGAAAGAGGGAAGGGGAGGAAGGGGCGGCGCGAGGAGGAGGAGGAGGAGGAGGAGGAGGAGGAAAGAGTGGGGTGGGGTGGGCTGGAGGCGGCTGGGGCGCGAGGGGCACCGAGGGGAGCGCGCGCGGTAGGGGGCCCAAGCAAGGGGCCCCCGGTTTGACCCGACGAGGCGGAGCGACGCCACCCGACGCCACGGGACGCCACGCGACACGACGACGAACACGCGCTCAGGGGCCCAGCCCAGGAGCCAGGCCCCAGGACTGGAGCTTAAAGCTCCGTGGTTAGGGAGGGCTGGCTTGGCTTAGGGGCAGCACGCAAGGCGAGAGGGCAGGGGAGGGAAGGGAGGGGATGGCGCAGGCCAAGGTCAGCGCAGCGCCCACGTCCACTGCCAGGTGTCAGGGTTCGGGCAGCCAAGGGGGCCCAGGCGAGGGGCAGGGCTGTGTTTCCCCTAGGGAGCCTTCAGGGCGCAGAGGCCAGCCCATTGCAGTGCTCTGCGATCCAGGGGAGTAGATGCTCCAGGGAGGGACCTGGAGCCAAGCAGGGCCAAAGGAGGGCCCTGGGTGTGGAAAGGCTGCCAGCGCCAGCATGAAGCTGGGTGGCTGGGTGGGAGGGGTCCCGGGACCCATTGGAGGAGCCCAGGCTAGGGAGCCACGCGACCTAGGCCAAGGAGCAGGGAGAGAGTAAAGGGGAAAGAGGGAAGGGGAGGAAGGGGCGGCGCGAGGAGGAGGAGGAGGAGGAGGAGGAGGAGGAAAGAGTGGGGTGGGGTGGGCTGGAGGCGGCTGGGGCGCGAGGGGCACCGAGGGGAGCGCGCGCGGTAGGGGGCCCAAGCAAGGGGCCCCCGGTTTGACCCGACGAGGCGGAGCGACGCCACCCGACGCCACGGGACGCCACGCGACACGACGACGAACACGCGCTCAGGGGCCCAGCCCAGGAGCCAGGCCCCAGGACTGGAGCTTAAAGCTCCGTGGTTAGGGAGGGCTGGCTTGGCTTAGGGGCAGCACGCAAGGCGAGAGGGCAGGGGAGGGAAGGGAGGGGATGGCGCAGGCCAAGGTCAGCGCAGCGCCCACGTCCACTGCCAGGTGTCAGGGTTCGGGCAGCCAAGGGGGCCCAGGCGAGGGGCAGGGCTGTGTTTCCCCTAGGGAGCCTTCAGGGCGCAGAGGCCAGCCCATTGCAGTGCTCTGCGATCCAGGGGAGTAGATGCTCCAGGGAGGGACCTGGAGCCAAGCAGGGCCAAAGGAGGGCCCTGGGTGTGGAAAGGCTGCCAGCGCCAGCATGAAGCTGGGTGGCTGGGTGGGAGGGGTCCCGGGACCCATTGGAGGAGCCCAGGCTAGGGAGCCACGCGACCTAGGCCAAGGAGCAGGGAGAGAGTAAAGGGGAAAGAGGGAAGGGGAGGAAGGGGCGGCGCGAGGAGGAGGAGGAGGAGGAGGAGGAGGAGGAGGAAAGAGTGGGGTGGGGTGGGCTGGAGGCGGCTGGGGCGCGAGGGGCACCGAGGGGAGCGCGCGCGGTAGGGGGCCCAAGCAAGGGGCCCCCGGTTTGACCCGACGAGGCGGAGCGACGCCACCCGACGCCACGGGACGCCACGCGACACGACGACGAACACGCGCTCAGGGGCCCAGCCCAGGAGCCAGGCCCCAGGACTGGAGCTTAAAGCTCCGTGGTTAGGGAGGGCTGGCTTGGCTTAGGGGCAGCACGCAAGGCGAGAGGGCAGGGGAGGGAAGGGAGGGGATGGCGCAGGCCAAGGTCAGCGCAGCGCCCACGTCCACTGCCAGGTGTCAGGGTTCGGGCAGCCAAGGGGGCCCAGGCGAGGGGCAGGGCTGTGTTTCCCCTAGGGAGCCTTCAGGGCGCAGAGGCCAGCCCATTGCAGTGCTCTGCGATCCAGGGGAGTAGATGCTCCAGGGAGGGACCTGGAGCCAAGCAGGGCCAAAGGAGGGCCCTGGGTGTGGAAAGGCTGCCAGCGCCAGCATGAAGCTGGGTGGCTGGGTGGGAGGGGTCCCGGGACCCATTGGAGGAGCCCAGGCTAGGGAGCCACGCGACCTAGGCCAAGGAGCAGGGAGAGAGTAAAGGGGAAAGAGGGAAGGGGAGGAAGGGGCGGCGCGAGGAGGAGGAGGAGGAGGAGGAGGAGGAGGAAAGAGTGGGGTGGGGTGGGCTGGAGGCGGCTGGGGCGCGAGGGGCACCGAGGGGAGCGCGCGCGGTAGGGGGCCCAAGCAAGGGGCCCCCGGTTTGACCCGACGAGGCGGAGCGACGCCACCCGACGCCACGGGACGCCACGCGACACGACGACGAACACGCGCTCAGGGGCCCAGCCCAGGAGCCAGGCCCCAGGACTGGAGCTTAAAGCTCCGTGGTTAGGGAGGGCTGGCTTGGCTTAGGGGCAGCACGCAAGGCGAGAGGGCAGGGGAGGGAAGGGAGGGGATGGCGCAGGCCAAGGTCAGCGCAGCGCCCACGTCCACTGCCAGGTGTCAGGGTTCGGGCAGCCAAGGGGGCCCAGGCGAGGGGCAGGGCTGTGTTTCCCCTAGGGAGCCTTCAGGGCGCAGAGGCCAGCCCATTGCAGTGCTCTGCGATCCAGGGGAGTAGATGCTCCAGGGAGGGACCTGGAGCCAAGCAGGGCCAAAGGAGGGCCCTGGGTGTGGAAAGGCTGCCAGCGCCAGCATGAAGCTGGGTGGCTGGGTGGGAGGGGTCCCGGGACCCATTGGAGGAGCCCAGGCTAGGGAGCCACGCGACCTAGGCCAAGGAGCAGGGAGAGAGTAAAGGGGAAAGAGGGAAGGGGAGGAAGGGGCGGCGCGAGGAGGAGGAGGAGGAGGAGGAGGAGGAAAGAGTGGGGTGGGGTGGGCTGGAGGCGGCTGGGGCGCGAGGGGCACCGAGGGGAGCGCGCGCGGTAGGGGGCCCAAGCAAGGGGCCCCCGGTTTGACCCGACGAGGCGGAGCGACGCCACCCGACGCCACGGGACGCCACGCGACACGACGACGAACACGCGCTCAGGGGCCCAGCCCAGGAGCCAGGCCCCAGGACTGGAGCTTAAAGCTCCGTGGTTAGGGAGGGCTGGCTTGGCTTAGGGGCAGCACGCAAGGCGAGAGGGCAGGGGAGGGAAGGGAGGGGATGGCGCAGGCCAAGGTCAGCGCAGCGCCCACGTCCACTGCCAGGTGTCAGGGTTCGGGCAGCCAAGGGGGCCCAGGCGAGGGGCAGGGCTGTGTTTCCCCTAGGGAGCCTTCAGGGCGCAGAGGCCAGCCCATTGCAGTGCTCTGCGATCCAGGGGAGTAGATGCTCCAGGGAGGGACCTGGAGCCAAGCAGGGCCAAAGGAGGGCCCTGGGTGTGGAAAGGCTGCCAGCGCCAGCATGAAGCTGGGTGGCTGGGTGGGAGGGGTCCCGGGACCCATTGGAGGAGCCCAGGCTAGGGAGCCACGCGACCTAGGCCAAGGAGCAGGGAGAGAGTAAAGGGGAAAGAGGGAAGGGGAGGAAGGGGCGGCGCGAGGAGGAGGAGGAGGAGGAGGAGGAGGAGGAAAGAGTGGGGTGGGGTGGGCTGGAGGCGGCTGGGGCGCGAGGGGCACCGAGGGGAGCGCGCGCGGTAGGGGGCCCAAGCAAGGGGCCCCCGGTTTGACCCGACGAGGCGGAGCGACGCCACCCGACGCCACGGGACGCCACGCGACACGACGACGAACACGCGCTCAGGGGCCCAGCCCAGGAGCCAGGCCCCAGGACTGGAGCTTAAAGCTCCGTGGTTAGGGAGGGCTGGCTTGGCTTAGGGGCAGCACGCAAGGCGAGAGGGCAGGGGAGGGAAGGGAGGGGATGGCGCAGGCCAAGGTCAGCGCAGCGCCCACGTCCACTGCCAGGTGTCAGGGTTCGGGCAGCCAAGGGGGCCCAGGCGAGGGGCAGGGCTGTGTTTCCCCTAGGGAGCCTTCAGGGCGCAGAGGCCAGCCCATTGCAGTGCTCTGCGATCCAGGGGAGTAGATGCTCCAGGGAGGGACCTGGAGCCAAGCAGGGCCAAAGGAGGGCCCTGGGTGTGGAAAGGCTGCCAGCGCCAGCATGAAGCTGGGTGGCTGGGTGGGAGGGGTCCCGGGACCCATTGGAGGAGCCCAGGCTAGGGAGCCACGCGACCTAGGCCAAGGAGCAGGGAGAGAGTAAAGGGGAAAGAGGGAAGGGGAGGAAGGGGCGGCGCGAGGAGGAGGAGGAGGAGGAGGAGGAGGAGGAAAGAGTGGGGTGGGGTGGGCTGGAGGCGGCTGGGGCGCGAGGGGCACCGAGGGGAGCGCGCGCGGTAGGGGGCCCAAGCAAGGGGCCCCCGGTTTGACCCGACGAGGCGGAGCGACGCCACCCGACGCCACGGGACGCCACGCGACACGACGACGAACACGCGCTCAGGGGCCCAGCCCAGGAGCCAGGCCCCAGGACTGGAGCTTAAAGCTCCGTGGTTAGGGAGGGCTGGCTTGGCTTAGGGGCAGCACGCAAGGCGAGAGGGCAGGGGAGGGAAGGGAGGGGATGGCGCAGGCCAAGGTCAGCGCAGCGCCCACGTCCACTGCCAGGTGTCAGGGTTCGGGCAGCCAAGGGGGCCCAGGCGAGGGGCAGGGCTGTGTTTCCCCTAGGGAGCCTTCAGGGCGCAGAGGCCAGCCCATTGCAGTGCTCTGCGATCCAGGGGAGTAGATGCTCCAGGGAGGGACCTGGAGCCAAGCAGGGCCAAAGGAGGGCCCTGGGTGTGGAAAGGCTGCCAGCGCCAGCATGAAGCTGGGTGGCTGGGTGGGAGGGGTCCCGGGACCCATTGGAGGAGCCCAGGCTAGGGAGCCACGCGACCTAGGCCAAGGAGCAGGGAGAGAGTAAAGGGGAAAGAGGGAAGGGGAGGAAGGGGCGGCGCGAGGAGGAGGAGGAGGAGGAGGAGGAGGAGGAAAGAGTGGGGTGGGGTGGGCTGGAGGCGGCTGGGGCGCGAGGGGCACCGAGGGGAGCGCGCGCGGTAGGGGGCCCAAGCAAGGGGCCCCCGGTTTGACCCGACGAGGCGGAGCGACGCCACCCGACGCCACGGGACGCCACGCGACACGACGACGAACACGCGCTCAGGGGCCCAGCCCAGGAGCCAGGCCCCAGGACTGGAGCTTAAAGCTCCGTGGTTAGGGAGGGCTGGCTTGGCTTAGGGGCAGCACGCAAGGCGAGAGGGCAGGGGAGGGAAGGGAGGGGATGGCGCAGGCCAAGGTCAGCGCAGCGCCCACGTCCACTGCCAGGTGTCAGGGTTCGGGCAGCCAAGGGGGCCCAGGCGAGGGGCAGGGCTGTGTTTCCCCTAGGGAGCCTTCAGGGCGCAGAGGCCAGCCCATTGCAGTGCTCTGCGATCCAGGGGAGTAGATGCTCCAGGGAGGGACCTGGAGCCAAGCAGGGCCAAAGGAGGGCCCTGGGTGTGGAAAGGCTGCCAGCGCCAGCATGAAGCTGGGTGGCTGGGTGGGAGGGGTCCCGGGACCCATTGGAGGAGCCCAGGCTAGGGAGCCACGCGACCTAGGCCAAGGAGCAGGGAGAGAGTAAAGGGGAAAGAGGGAAGGGGAGGAAGGGGCGGCGCGAGGAGGAGGAGGAGGAGGAGGAGGAGGAGGAGGAAAGAGTGGGGTGGGGTGGGCTGGAGGCGGCTGGGGCGCGAGGGGCACCGAGGGGAGCGCGCGCGGTAGGGGGCCCAAGCAAGGGGCCCCCGGTTTGACCCGACGAGGCGGAGCGACGCCACCCGACGCCACGGGACGCCACGCGACACGACGACGAACACGCGCTCAGGGGCCCAGCCCAGGAGCCAGGCCCCAGGACTGGAGCTTAAAGCTCCGTGGTTAGGGAGGGCTGGCTTGGCTTAGGGGCAGCACGCAAGGCGAGAGGGCAGGGGAGGGAAGGGAGGGGATGGCGCAGGCCAAGGTCAGCGCAGCGCCCACGTCCACTGCCAGGTGTCAGGGTTCGGGCAGCCAAGGGGGCCCAGGCGAGGGGCAGGGCTGTGTTTCCCCTAGGGAGCCTTCAGGGCGCAGAGGCCAGCCCATTGCAGTGCTCTGCGATCCAGGGGAGTAGATGCTCCAGGGAGGGACCTGGAGCCAAGCAGGGCCAAAGGAGGGCCCTGGGTGTGGAAAGGCTGCCAGCGCCAGCATGAAGCTGGGTGGCTGGGTGGGAGGGGTCCCGGGACCCATTGGAGGAGCCCAGGCTAGGGAGCCACGCGACCTAGGCCAAGGAGCAGGGAGAGAGTAAAGGGGAAAGAGGGAAGGGGAGGAAGGGGCGGCGCGAGGAGGAGGAGGAGGAGGAGGAGGAGGAGGAAAGAGTGGGGTGGGGTGGGCTGGAGGCGGCTGGGGCGCGAGGGGCACCGAGGGGAGCGCGCGCGGTAGGGGGCCCAAGCAAGGGGCCCCCGGTTTGACCCGACGAGGCGGAGCGACGCCACCCGACGCCACGGGACGCCACGCGACACGACGACGAACACGCGCTCAGGGGCCCAGCCCAGGAGCCAGGCCCCAGGACTGGAGCTTAAAGCTCCGTGGTTAGGGAGGGCTGGCTTGGCTTAGGGGCAGCACGCAAGGCGAGAGGGCAGGGGAGGGAAGGGAGGGGATGGCGCAGGCCAAGGTCAGCGCAGCGCCCACGTCCACTGCCAGGTGTCAGGGTTCGGGCAGCCAAGGGGGCCCAGGCGAGGGGCAGGGCTGTGTTTCCCCTAGGGAGCCTTCAGGGCGCAGAGGCCAGCCCATTGCAGTGCTCTGCGATCCAGGGGAGTAGATGCTCCAGGGAGGGACCTGGAGCCAAGCAGGGCCAAAGGAGGGCCCTGGGTGTGGAAAGGCTGCCAGCGCCAGCATGAAGCTGGGTGGCTGGGTGGGAGGGGTCCCGGGACCCATTGGAGGAGCCCAGGCTAGGGAGCCACGCGACCTAGGCCAAGGAGCAGGGAGAGAGTAAAGGGGAAAGAGGGAAGGGGAGGAAGGGGCGGCGCGAGGAGGAGGAGGAGGAGGAGGAGGAGGAGGAAAGAGTGGGGTGGGGTGGGCTGGAGGCGGCTGGGGCGCGAGGGGCACCGAGGGGAGCGCGCGCGGTAGGGGGCCCAAGCAAGGGGCCCCCGGTTTGACCCGACGAGGCGGAGCGACGCCACCCGACGCCACGGGACGCCACGCGACACGACGACGAACACGCGCTCAGGGGCCCAGCCCAGGAGCCAGGCCCCAGGACTGGAGCTTAAAGCTCCGTGGTTAGGGAGGGCTGGCTTGGCTTAGGGGCAGCACGCAAGGCGAGAGGGCAGGGGAGGGAAGGGAGGGGATGGCGCAGGCCAAGGTCAGCGCAGCGCCCACGTCCACTGCCAGGTGTCAGGGTTCGGGCAGCCAAGGGGGCCCAGGCGAGGGGCAGGGCTGTGTTTCCCCTAGGGAGCCTTCAGGGCGCAGAGGCCAGCCCATTGCAGTGCTCTGCGATCCAGGGGAGTAGATGCTCCAGGGAGGGACCTGGAGCCAAGCAGGGCCAAAGGAGGGCCCTGGGTGTGGAAAGGCTGCCAGCGCCAGCATGAAGCTGGGTGGCTGGGTGGGAGGGGTCCCGGGACCCATTGGAGGAGCCCAGGCTAGGGAGCCACGCGACCTAGGCCAAGGAGCAGGGAGAGAGTAAAGGGGAAAGAGGGAAGGGGAGGAAGGGGCGGCGCGAGGAGGAGGAGGAGGAGGAGGAGGAGGAGGAAAGAGTGGGGTGGGGTGGGCTGGAGGCGGCTGGGGCGCGAGGGGCACCGAGGGGAGCGCGCGCGGTAGGGGGCCCAAGCAAGGGGCCCCCGGTTTGACCCGACGAGGCGGAGCGACGCCACCCGACGCCACGGGACGCCACGCGACACGACGACGAACACGCGCTCAGGGGCCCAGCCCAGGAGCCAGGCCCCAGGACTGGAGCTTAAAGCTCCGTGGTTAGGGAGGGCTGGCTTGGCTTAGGGGCAGCACGCAAGGCGAGAGGGCAGGGGAGGGAAGGGAGGGGATGGCGCAGGCCAAGGTCAGCGCAGCGCCCACGTCCACTGCCAGGTGTCAGGGTTCGGGCAGCCAAGGGGGCCCAGGCGAGGGGCAGGGCTGTGTTTCCCCTAGGGAGCCTTCAGGGCGCAGAGGCCAGCCCATTGCAGTGCTCTGCGATCCAGGGGAGTAGATGCTCCAGGGAGGGACCTGGAGCCAAGCAGGGCCAAAGGAGGGCCCTGGGTGTGGAAAGGCTGCCAGCGCCAGCATGAAGCTGGGTGGCTGGGTGGGAGGGGTCCCGGGACCCATTGGAGGAGCCCAGGCTAGGGAGCCACGCGACCTAGGCCAAGGAGCAGGGAGAGAGTAAAGGGGAAAGAGGGAAGGGGAGGAAGGGGCGGCGCGAGGAGGAGGAGGAGGAGGAGGAGGAGGAGGAAAGAGTGGGGTGGGGTGGGCTGGAGGCGGCTGGGGCGCGAGGGGCACCGAGGGGAGCGCGCGCGGTAGGGGGCCCAAGCAAGGGGCCCCCGGTTTGACCCGACGAGGCGGAGCGACGCCACCCGACGCCACGGGACGCCACGCGACACGACGACGAACACGCGCTCAGGGGCCCAGCCCAGGAGCCAGGCCCCAGGACTGGAGCTTAAAGCTCCGTGGTTAGGGAGGGCTGGCTTGGCTTAGGGGCAGCACGCAAGGCGAGAGGGCAGGGGAGGGAAGGGAGGGGATGGCGCAGGCCAAGGTCAGCGCAGCGCCCACGTCCACTGCCAGGTGTCAGGGTTCGGGCAGCCAAGGGGGCCCAGGCGAGGGGCAGGGCTGTGTTTCCCCTAGGGAGCCTTCAGGGCGCAGAGGCCAGCCCATTGCAGTGCTCTGCGATCCAGGGGAGTAGATGCTCCAGGGAGGGACCTGGAGCCAAGCAGGGCCAAAGGAGGGCCCTGGGTGTGGAAAGGCTGCCAGCGCCAGCATGAAGCTGGGTGGCTGGGTGGGAGGGGTCCCGGGACCCATTGGAGGAGCCCAGGCTAGGGAGCCACGCGACCTAGGCCAAGGAGCAGGGAGAGAGTAAAGGGGAAAGAGGGAAGGGGAGGAAGGGGCGGCGCGAGGAGGAGGAGGAGGAGGAGGAGGAGGAGGAAAGAGTGGGGTGGGGTGGGCTGGAGGCGGCTGGGGCGCGAGGGGCACCGAGGGGAGCGCGCGCGGTAGGGGGCCCAAGCAAGGGGCCCCCGGTTTGACCCGACGAGGCGGAGCGACGCCACCCGACGCCACGGGACGCCACGCGACACGACGACGAACACGCGCTCAGGGGCCCAGCCCAGGAGCCAGGCCCCAGGACTGGAGCTTAAAGCTCCGTGGTTAGGGAGGGCTGGCTTGGCTTAGGGGCAGCACGCAAGGCGAGAGGGCAGGGGAGGGAAGGGAGGGGATGGCGCAGGCCAAGGTCAGCGCAGCGCCCACGTCCACTGCCAGGTGTCAGGGTTCGGGCAGCCAAGGGGGCCCAGGCGAGGGGCAGGGCTGTGTTTCCCCTAGGGAGCCTTCAGGGCGCAGAGGCCAGCCCATTGCAGTGCTCTGCGATCCAGGGGAGTAGATGCTCCAGGGAGGGACCTGGAGCCAAGCAGGGCCAAAGGAGGGCCCTGGGTGTGGAAAGGCTGCCAGCGCCAGCATGAAGCTGGGTGGCTGGGTGGGAGGGGTCCCGGGACCCATTGGAGGAGCCCAGGCTAGGGAGCCACGCGACCTAGGCCAAGGAGCAGGGAGAGAGTAAAGGGGAAAGAGGGAAGGGGAGGAAGGGGCGGCGCGAGGAGGAGGAGGAGGAGGAGGAGGAGGAGGAGGAAAGAGTGGGGTGGGGTGGGCTGGAGGCGGCTGGGGCGCGAGGGGCACCGAGGGGAGCGCGCGCGGTAGGGGGCCCAAGCAAGGGGCCCCCGGTTTGACCCGACGAGGCGGAGCGACGCCACCCGACGCCACGGGACGCCACGCGACACGACGACGAACACGCGCTCAGGGGCCCAGCCCAGGAGCCAGGCCCCAGGACTGGAGCTTAAAGCTCCGTGGTTAGGGAGGGCTGGCTTGGCTTAGGGGCAGCACGCAAGGCGAGAGGGCAGGGGAGGGAAGGGAGGGGATGGCGCAGGCCAAGGTCAGCGCAGCGCCCACGTCCACTGCCAGGTGTCAGGGTTCGGGCAGCCAAGGGGGCCCAGGCGAGGGGCAGGGCTGTGTTTCCCCTAGGGAGCCTTCAGGGCGCAGAGGCCAGCCCATTGCAGTGCTCTGCGATCCAGGGGAGTAGATGCTCCAGGGAGGGACCTGGAGCCAAGCAGGGCCAAAGGAGGGCCCTGGGTGTGGAAAGGCTGCCAGCGCCAGCATGAAGCTGGGTGGCTGGGTGGGAGGGGTCCCGGGACCCATTGGAGGAGCCCAGGCTAGGGAGCCACGCGACCTAGGCCAAGGAGCAGGGAGAGAGTAAAGGGGAAAGAGGGAAGGGGAGGAAGGGGCGGCGCGAGGAGGAGGAGGAGGAGGAGGAGGAGGAGGAAAGAGTGGGGTGGGGTGGGCTGGAGGCGGCTGGGGCGCGAGGGGCACCGAGGGGAGCGCGCGCGGTAGGGGGCCCAAGCAAGGGGCCCCCGGTTTGACCCGACGAGGCGGAGCGACGCCACCCGACGCCACGGGACGCCACGCGACACGACGACGAACACGCGCTCAGGGGCCCAGCCCAGGAGCCAGGCCCCAGGACTGGAGCTTAAAGCTCCGTGGTTAGGGAGGGCTGGCTTGGCTTAGGGGCAGCACGCAAGGCGAGAGGGCAGGGGAGGGAAGGGAGGGGATGGCGCAGGCCAAGGTCAGCGCAGCGCCCACGTCCACTGCCAGGTGTCAGGGTTCGGGCAGCCAAGGGGGCCCAGGCGAGGGGCAGGGCTGTGTTTCCCCTAGGGAGCCTTCAGGGCGCAGAGGCCAGCCCATTGCAGTGCTCTGCGATCCAGGGGAGTAGATGCTCCAGGGAGGGACCTGGAGCCAAGCAGGGCCAAAGGAGGGCCCTGGGTGTGGAAAGGCTGCCAGCGCCAGCATGAAGCTGGGTGGCTGGGTGGGAGGGGTCCCGGGACCCATTGGAGGAGCCCAGGCTAGGGAGCCACGCGACCTAGGCCAAGGAGCAGGGAGAGAGTAAAGGGGAAAGAGGGAAGGGGAGGAAGGGGCGGCGCGAGGAGGAGGAGGAGGAGGAGGAGGAGGAGGAAAGAGTGGGGTGGGGTGGGCTGGAGGCGGCTGGGGCGCGAGGGGCACCGAGGGGAGCGCGCGCGGTAGGGGGCCCAAGCAAGGGGCCCCCGGTTTGACCCGACGAGGCGGAGCGACGCCACCCGACGCCACGGGACGCCACGCGACACGACGACGAACACGCGCTCAGGGGCCCAGCCCAGGAGCCAGGCCCCAGGACTGGAGCTTAAAGCTCCGTGGTTAGGGAGGGCTGGCTTGGCTTAGGGGCAGCACGCAAGGCGAGAGGGCAGGGGAGGGAAGGGAGGGGATGGCGCAGGCCAAGGTCAGCGCAGCGCCCACGTCCACTGCCAGGTGTCAGGGTTCGGGCAGCCAAGGGGGCCCAGGCGAGGGGCAGGGCTGTGTTTCCCCTAGGGAGCCTTCAGGGCGCAGAGGCCAGCCCATTGCAGTGCTCTGCGATCCAGGGGAGTAGATGCTCCAGGGAGGGACCTGGAGCCAAGCAGGGCCAAAGGAGGGCCCTGGGTGTGGAAAGGCTGCCAGCGCCAGCATGAAGCTGGGTGGCTGGGTGGGAGGGGTCCCGGGACCCATTGGAGGAGCCCAGGCTAGGGAGCCACGCGACCTAGGCCAAGGAGCAGGGAGAGAGTAAAGGGGAAAGAGGGAAGGGGAGGAAGGGGCGGCGCGAGGAGGAGGAGGAGGAGGAGGAGGAGGAAAGAGTGGGGTGGGGTGGGCTGGAGGCGGCTGGGGCGCGAGGGGCACCGAGGGGAGCGCGCGCGGTAGGGGGCCCAAGCAAGGGGCCCCCGGTTTGACCCGACGAGGCGGAGCGACGCCACCCGACGCCACGGGACGCCACGCGACACGACGACGAACACGCGCTCAGGGGCCCAGCCCAGGAGCCAGGCCCCAGGACTGGAGCTTAAAGCTCCGTGGTTAGGGAGGGCTGGCTTGGCTTAGGGGCAGCACGCAAGGCGAGAGGGCAGGGGAGGGAAGGGAGGGGATGGCGCAGGCCAAGGTCAGCGCAGCGCCCACGTCCACTGCCAGGTGTCAGGGTTCGGGCAGCCAAGGGGGCCCAGGCGAGGGGCAGGGCTGTGTTTCCCCTAGGGAGCCTTCAGGGCGCAGAGGCCAGCCCATTGCAGTGCTCTGCGATCCAGGGGAGTAGATGCTCCAGGGAGGGACCTGGAGCCAAGCAGGGCCAAAGGAGGGCCCTGGGTGTGGAAAGGCTGCCAGCGCCAGCATGAAGCTGGGTGGCTGGGTGGGAGGGGTCCCGGGACCCATTGGAGGAGCCCAGGCTAGGGAGCCACGCGACCTAGGCCAAGGAGCAGGGAGAGAGTAAAGGGGAAAGAGGGAAGGGGAGGAAGGGGCGGCGCGAGGAGGAGGAGGAGGAGGAGGAGGAGGAGGAAAGAGTGGGGTGGGGTGGGCTGGAGGCGGCTGGGGCGCGAGGGGCACCGAGGGGAGCGCGCGCGGTAGGGGGCCCAAGCAAGGGGCCCCCGGTTTGACCCGACGAGGCGGAGCGACGCCACCCGACGCCACGGGACGCCACGCGACACGACGACGAACACGCGCTCAGGGGCCCAGCCCAGGAGCCAGGCCCCAGGACTGGAGCTTAAAGCTCCGTGGTTAGGGAGGGCTGGCTTGGCTTAGGGGCAGCACGCAAGGCGAGAGGGCAGGGGAGGGAAGGGAGGGGATGGCGCAGGCCAAGGTCAGCGCAGCGCCCACGTCCACTGCCAGGTGTCAGGGTTCGGGCAGCCAAGGGGGCCCAGGCGAGGGGCAGGGCTGTGTTTCCCCTAGGGAGCCTTCAGGGCGCAGAGGCCAGCCCATTGCAGTGCTCTGCGATCCAGGGGAGTAGATGCTCCAGGGAGGGACCTGGAGCCAAGCAGGGCCAAAGGAGGGCCCTGGGTGTGGAAAGGCTGCCAGCGCCAGCATGAAGCTGGGTGGCTGGGTGGGAGGGGTCCCGGGACCCATTGGAGGAGCCCAGGCTAGGGAGCCACGCGACCTAGGCCAAGGAGCAGGGAGAGAGTAAAGGGGAAAGAGGGAAGGGGAGGAAGGGGCGGCGCGAGGAGGAGGAGGAGGAGGAGGAGGAGGAGGAAAGAGTGGGGTGGGGTGGGCTGGAGGCGGCTGGGGCGCGAGGGGCACCGAGGGGAGCGCGCGCGGTAGGGGGCCCAAGCAAGGGGCCCCCGGTTTGACCCGACGAGGCGGAGCGACGCCACCCGACGCCACGGGACGCCACGCGACACGACGACGAACACGCGCTCAGGGGCCCAGCCCAGGAGCCAGGCCCCAGGACTGGAGCTTAAAGCTCCGTGGTTAGGGAGGGCTGGCTTGGCTTAGGGGCAGCACGCAAGGCGAGAGGGCAGGGGAGGGAAGGGAGGGGATGGCGCAGGCCAAGGTCAGCGCAGCGCCCACGTCCACTGCCAGGTGTCAGGGTTCGGGCAGCCAAGGGGGCCCAGGCGAGGGGCAGGGCTGTGTTTCCCCTAGGGAGCCTTCAGGGCGCAGAGGCCAGCCCATTGCAGTGCTCTGCGATCCAGGGGAGTAGATGCTCCAGGGAGGGACCTGGAGCCAAGCAGGGCCAAAGGAGGGCCCTGGGTGTGGAAAGGCTGCCAGCGCCAGCATGAAGCTGGGTGGCTGGGTGGGAGGGGTCCCGGGACCCATTGGAGGAGCCCAGGCTAGGGAGCCACGCGACCTAGGCCAAGGAGCAGGGAGAGAGTAAAGGGGAAAGAGGGAAGGGGAGGAAGGGGCGGCGCGAGGAGGAGGAGGAGGAGGAGGAGGAGGAGGAAAGAGTGGGGTGGGGTGGGCTGGAGGCGGCTGGGGCGCGAGGGGCACCGAGGGGAGCGCGCGCGGTAGGGGGCCCAAGCAAGGGGCCCCCGGTTTGACCCGACGAGGCGGAGCGACGCCACCCGACGCCACGGGACGCCACGCGACACGACGACGAACACGCGCTCAGGGGCCCAGCCCAGGAGCCAGGCCCCAGGACTGGAGCTTAAAGCTCCGTGGTTAGGGAGGGCTGGCTTGGCTTAGGGGCAGCACGCAAGGCGAGAGGGCAGGGGAGGGAAGGGAGGGGATGGCGCAGGCCAAGGTCAGCGCAGCGCCCACGTCCACTGCCAGGTGTCAGGGTTCGGGCAGCCAAGGGGGCCCAGGCGAGGGGCAGGGCTGTGTTTCCCCTAGGGAGCCTTCAGGGCGCAGAGGCCAGCCCATTGCAGTGCTCTGCGATCCAGGGGAGTAGATGCTCCAGGGAGGGACCTGGAGCCAAGCAGGGCCAAAGGAGGGCCCTGGGTGTGGAAAGGCTGCCAGCGCCAGCATGAAGCTGGGTGGCTGGGTGGGAGGGGTCCCGGGACCCATTGGAGGAGCCCAGGCTAGGGAGCCACGCGACCTAGGCCAAGGAGCAGGGAGAGAGTAAAGGGGAAAGAGGGAAGGGGAGGAAGGGGCGGCGCGAGGAGGAGGAGGAGGAGGAGGAGGAGGAGGAAAGAGTGGGGTGGGGTGGGCTGGAGGCGGCTGGGGCGCGAGGGGCACCGAGGGGAGCGCGCGCGGTAGGGGGCCCAAGCAAGGGGCCCCCGGTTTGACCCGACGAGGCGGAGCGACGCCACCCGACGCCACGGGACGCCACGCGACACGACGACGAACACGCGCTCAGGGGCCCAGCCCAGGAGCCAGGCCCCAGGACTGGAGCTTAAAGCTCCGTGGTTAGGGAGGGCTGGCTTGGCTTAGGGGCAGCACGCAAGGCGAGAGGGCAGGGGAGGGAAGGGAGGGGATGGCGCAGGCCAAGGTCAGCGCAGCGCCCACGTCCACTGCCAGGTGTCAGGGTTCGGGCAGCCAAGGGGGCCCAGGCGAGGGGCAGGGCTGTGTTTCCCCTAGGGAGCCTTCAGGGCGCAGAGGCCAGCCCATTGCAGTGCTCTGCGATCCAGGGGAGTAGATGCTCCAGGGAGGGACCTGGAGCCAAGCAGGGCCAAAGGAGGGCCCTGGGTGTGGAAAGGCTGCCAGCGCCAGCATGAAGCTGGGTGGCTGGGTGGGAGGGGTCCCGGGACCCATTGGAGGAGCCCAGGCTAGGGAGCCACGCGACCTAGGCCAAGGAGCAGGGAGAGAGTAAAGGGGAAAGAGGGAAGGGGAGGAAGGGGCGGCGCGAGGAGGAGGAGGAGGAGGAGGAGGAGGAGGAAAGAGTGGGGTGGGGTGGGCTGGAGGCGGCTGGGGCGCGAGGGGCACCGAGGGGAGCGCGCGCGGTAGGGGGCCCAAGCAAGGGGCCCCCGGTTTGACCCGACGAGGCGGAGCGACGCCACCCGACGCCACGGGACGCCACGCGACACGACGACGAACACGCGCTCAGGGGCCCAGCCCAGGAGCCAGGCCCCAGGACTGGAGCTTAAAGCTCCGTGGTTAGGGAGGGCTGGCTTGGCTTAGGGGCAGCACGCAAGGCGAGAGGGCAGGGGAGGGAAGGGAGGGGATGGCGCAGGCCAAGGTCAGCGCAGCGCCCACGTCCACTGCCAGGTGTCAGGGTTCGGGCAGCCAAGGGGGCCCAGGCGAGGGGCAGGGCTGTGTTTCCCCTAGGGAGCCTTCAGGGCGCAGAGGCCAGCCCATTGCAGTGCTCTGCGATCCAGGGGAGTAGATGCTCCAGGGAGGGACCTGGAGCCAAGCAGGGCCAAAGGAGGGCCCTGGGTGTGGAAAGGCTGCCAGCGCCAGCATGAAGCTGGGTGGCTGGGTGGGAGGGGTCCCGGGACCCATTGGAGGAGCCCAGGCTAGGGAGCCACGCGACCTAGGCCAAGGAGCAGGGAGAGAGTAAAGGGGAAAGAGGGAAGGGGAGGAAGGGGCGGCGCGAGGAGGAGGAGGAGGAGGAGGAGGAGGAGGAAAGAGTGGGGTGGGGTGGGCTGGAGGCGGCTGGGGCGCGAGGGGCACCGAGGGGAGCGCGCGCGGTAGGGGGCCCAAGCAAGGGGCCCCCGGTTTGACCCGACGAGGCGGAGCGACGCCACCCGACGCCACGGGACGCCACGCGACACGACGACGAACACGCGCTCAGGGGCCCAGCCCAGGAGCCAGGCCCCAGGACTGGAGCTTAAAGCTCCGTGGTTAGGGAGGGCTGGCTTGGCTTAGGGGCAGCACGCAAGGCGAGAGGGCAGGGGAGGGAAGGGAGGGGATGGCGCAGGCCAAGGTCAGCGCAGCGCCCACGTCCACTGCCAGGTGTCAGGGTTCGGGCAGCCAAGGGGGCCCAGGCGAGGGGCAGGGCTGTGTTTCCCCTAGGGAGCCTTCAGGGCGCAGAGGCCAGCCCATTGCAGTGCTCTGCGATCCAGGGGAGTAGATGCTCCAGGGAGGGACCTGGAGCCAAGCAGGGCCAAAGGAGGGCCCTGGGTGTGGAAAGGCTGCCAGCGCCAGCATGAAGCTGGGTGGCTGGGTGGGAGGGGTCCCGGGACCCATTGGAGGAGCCCAGGCTAGGGAGCCACGCGACCTAGGCCAAGGAGCAGGGAGAGAGTAAAGGGGAAAGAGGGAAGGGGAGGAAGGGGCGGCGCGAGGAGGAGGAGGAGGAGGAGGAGGAAAGAGTGGGGTGGGGTGGGCTGGAGGCGGCTGGGGCGCGAGGGGCACCGAGGGGAGCGCGCGCGGTAGGGGGCCCAAGCAAGGGGCCCCCGGTTTGACCCGACGAGGCGGAGCGACGCCACCCGACGCCACGGGACGCCACGCGACACGACGACGAACACGCGCTCAGGGGCCCAGCCCAGGAGCCAGGCCCCAGGACTGGAGCTTAAAGCTCCGTGGTTAGGGAGGGCTGGCTTGGCTTAGGGGCAGCACGCAAGGCGAGAGGGCAGGGGAGGGAAGGGAGGGGATGGCGCAGGCCAAGGTCAGCGCAGCGCCCACGTCCACTGCCAGGTGTCAGGGTTCGGGCAGCCAAGGGGGCCCAGGCGAGGGGCAGGGCTGTGTTTCCCCTAGGGAGCCTTCAGGGCGCAGAGGCCAGCCCATTGCAGTGCTCTGCGATCCAGGGGAGTAGATGCTCCAGGGAGGGACCTGGAGCCAAGCAGGGCCAAAGGAGGGCCCTGGGTGTGGAAAGGCTGCCAGCGCCAGCATGAAGCTGGGTGGCTGGGTGGGAGGGGTCCCGGGACCCATTGGAGGAGCCCAGGCTAGGGAGCCACGCGACCTAGGCCAAGGAGCAGGGAGAGAGTAAAGGGGAAAGAGGGAAGGGGAGGAAGGGGCGGCGCGAGGAGGAGGAGGAGGAGGAGGAGGAGGAGGAAAGAGTGGGGTGGGGTGGGCTGGAGGCGGCTGGGGCGCGAGGGGCACCGAGGGGAGCGCGCGCGGTAGGGGGCCCAAGCAAGGGGCCCCCGGTTTGACCCGACGAGGCGGAGCGACGCCACCCGACGCCACGGGACGCCACGCGACACGACGACGAACACGCGCTCAGGGGCCCAGCCCAGGAGCCAGGCCCCAGGACTGGAGCTTAAAGCTCCGTGGTTAGGGAGGGCTGGCTTGGCTTAGGGGCAGCACGCAAGGCGAGAGGGCAGGGGAGGGAAGGGAGGGGATGGCGCAGGCCAAGGTCAGCGCAGCGCCCACGTCCACTGCCAGGTGTCAGGGTTCGGGCAGCCAAGGGGGCCCAGGCGAGGGGCAGGGCTGTGTTTCCCCTAGGGAGCCTTCAGGGCGCAGAGGCCAGCCCATTGCAGTGCTCTGCGATCCAGGGGAGTAGATGCTCCAGGGAGGGACCTGGAGCCAAGCAGGGCCAAAGGAGGGCCCTGGGTGTGGAAAGGCTGCCAGCGCCAGCATGAAGCTGGGTGGCTGGGTGGGAGGGGTCCCGGGACCCATTGGAGGAGCCCAGGCTAGGGAGCCACGCGACCTAGGCCAAGGAGCAGGGAGAGAGTAAAGGGGAAAGAGGGAAGGGGAGGAAGGGGCGGCGCGAGGAGGAGGAGGAGGAGGAGGAGGAGGAGGAAAGAGTGGGGTGGGGTGGGCTGGAGGCGGCTGGGGCGCGAGGGGCACCGAGGGGAGCGCGCGCGGTAGGGGGCCCAAGCAAGGGGCCCCCGGTTTGACCCGACGAGGCGGAGCGACGCCACCCGACGCCACGGGACGCCACGCGACACGACGACGAACACGCGCTCAGGGGCCCAGCCCAGGAGCCAGGCCCCAGGACTGGAGCTTAAAGCTCCGTGGTTAGGGAGGGCTGGCTTGGCTTAGGGGCAGCACGCAAGGCGAGAGGGCAGGGGAGGGAAGGGAGGGGATGGCGCAGGCCAAGGTCAGCGCAGCGCCCACGTCCACTGCCAGGTGTCAGGGTTCGGGCAGCCAAGGGGGCCCAGGCGAGGGGCAGGGCTGTGTTTCCCCTAGGGAGCCTTCAGGGCGCAGAGGCCAGCCCATTGCAGTGCTCTGCGATCCAGGGGAGTAGATGCTCCAGGGAGGGACCTGGAGCCAAGCAGGGCCAAAGGAGGGCCCTGGGTGTGGAAAGGCTGCCAGCGCCAGCATGAAGCTGGGTGGCTGGGTGGGAGGGGTCCCGGGACCCATTGGAGGAGCCCAGGCTAGGGAGCCACGCGACCTAGGCCAAGGAGCAGGGAGAGAGTAAAGGGGAAAGAGGGAAGGGGAGGAAGGGGCGGCGCGAGGAGGAGGAGGAGGAGGAGGAGGAGGAAAGAGTGGGGTGGGGTGGGCTGGAGGCGGCTGGGGCGCGAGGGGCACCGAGGGGAGCGCGCGCGGTAGGGGGCCCAAGCAAGGGGCCCCCGGTTTGACCCGACGAGGCGGAGCGACGCCACCCGACGCCACGGGACGCCACGCGACACGACGACGAACACGCGCTCAGGGGCCCAGCCCAGGAGCCAGGCCCCAGGACTGGAGCTTAAAGCTCCGTGGTTAGGGAGGGCTGGCTTGGCTTAGGGGCAGCACGCAAGGCGAGAGGGCAGGGGAGGGAAGGGAGGGGATGGCGCAGGCCAAGGTCAGCGCAGCGCCCACGTCCACTGCCAGGTGTCAGGGTTCGGGCAGCCAAGGGGGCCCAGGCGAGGGGCAGGGCTGTGTTTCCCCTAGGGAGCCTTCAGGGCGCAGAGGCCAGCCCATTGCAGTGCTCTGCGATCCAGGGGAGTAGATGCTCCAGGGAGGGACCTGGAGCCAAGCAGGGCCAAAGGAGGGCCCTGGGTGTGGAAAGGCTGCCAGCGCCAGCATGAAGCTGGGTGGCTGGGTGGGAGGGGTCCCGGGACCCATTGGAGGAGCCCAGGCTAGGGAGCCACGCGACCTAGGCCAAGGAGCAGGGAGAGAGTAAAGGGGAAAGAGGGAAGGGGAGGAAGGGGCGGCGCGAGGAGGAGGAGGAGGAGGAGGAGGAGGAAAGAGTGGGGTGGGGTGGGCTGGAGGCGGCTGGGGCGCGAGGGGCACCGAGGGGAGCGCGCGCGGTAGGGGGCCCAAGCAAGGGGCCCCCGGTTTGACCCGACGAGGCGGAGCGACGCCACCCGACGCCACGGGACGCCACGCGACACGACGACGAACACGCGCTCAGGGGCCCAGCCCAGGAGCCAGGCCCCAGGACTGGAGCTTAAAGCTCCGTGGTTAGGGAGGGCTGGCTTGGCTTAGGGGCAGCACGCAAGGCGAGAGGGCAGGGGAGGGAAGGGAGGGGATGGCGCAGGCCAAGGTCAGCGCAGCGCCCACGTCCACTGCCAGGTGTCAGGGTTCGGGCAGCCAAGGGGGCCCAGGCGAGGGGCAGGGCTGTGTTTCCCCTAGGGAGCCTTCAGGGCGCAGAGGCCAGCCCATTGCAGTGCTCTGCGATCCAGGGGAGTAGATGCTCCAGGGAGGGACCTGGAGCCAAGCAGGGCCAAAGGAGGGCCCTGGGTGTGGAAAGGCTGCCAGCGCCAGCATGAAGCTGGGTGGCTGGGTGGGAGGGGTCCCGGGACCCATTGGAGGAGCCCAGGCTAGGGAGCCACGCGACCTAGGCCAAGGAGCAGGGAGAGAGTAAAGGGGAAAGAGGGAAGGGGAGGAAGGGGCGGCGCGAGGAGGAGGAGGAGGAGGAGGAGGAGGAGGAAAGAGTGGGGTGGGGTGGGCTGGAGGCGGCTGGGGCGCGAGGGGCACCGAGGGGAGCGCGCGCGGTAGGGGGCCCAAGCAAGGGGCCCCCGGTTTGACCCGACGAGGCGGAGCGACGCCACCCGACGCCACGGGACGCCACGCGACACGACGACGAACACGCGCTCAGGGGCCCAGCCCAGGAGCCAGGCCCCAGGACTGGAGCTTAAAGCTCCGTGGTTAGGGAGGGCTGGCTTGGCTTAGGGGCAGCACGCAAGGCGAGAGGGCAGGGGAGGGAAGGGAGGGGATGGCGCAGGCCAAGGTCAGCGCAGCGCCCACGTCCACTGCCAGGTGTCAGGGTTCGGGCAGCCAAGGGGGCCCAGGCGAGGGGCAGGGCTGTGTTTCCCCTAGGGAGCCTTCAGGGCGCAGAGGCCAGCCCATTGCAGTGCTCTGCGATCCAGGGGAGTAGATGCTCCAGGGAGGGACCTGGAGCCAAGCAGGGCCAAAGGAGGGCCCTGGGTGTGGAAAGGCTGCCAGCGCCAGCATGAAGCTGGGTGGCTGGGTGGGAGGGGTCCCGGGACCCATTGGAGGAGCCCAGGCTAGGGAGCCACGCGACCTAGGCCAAGGAGCAGGGAGAGAGTAAAGGGGAAAGAGGGAAGGGGAGGAAGGGGCGGCGCGAGGAGGAGGAGGAGGAGGAGGAGGAGGAGGAGGAAAGAGTGGGGTGGGGTGGGCTGGAGGCGGCTGGGGCGCGAGGGGCACCGAGGGGAGCGCGCGCGGTAGGGGGCCCAAGCAAGGGGCCCCCGGTTTGACCCGACGAGGCGGAGCGACGCCACCCGACGCCACGGGACGCCACGCGACACGACGACGAACACGCGCTCAGGGGCCCAGCCCAGGAGCCAGGCCCCAGGACTGGAGCTTAAAGCTCCGTGGTTAGGGAGGGCTGGCTTGGCTTAGGGGCAGCACGCAAGGCGAGAGGGCAGGGGAGGGAAGGGAGGGGATGGCGCAGGCCAAGGTCAGCGCAGCGCCCACGTCCACTGCCAGGTGTCAGGGTTCGGGCAGCCAAGGGGGCCCAGGCGAGGGGCAGGGCTGTGTTTCCCCTAGGGAGCCTTCAGGGCGCAGAGGCCAGCCCATTGCAGTGCTCTGCGATCCAGGGGAGTAGATGCTCCAGGGAGGGACCTGGAGCCAAGCAGGGCCAAAGGAGGGCCCTGGGTGTGGAAAGGCTGCCAGCGCCAGCATGAAGCTGGGTGGCTGGGTGGGAGGGGTCCCGGGACCCATTGGAGGAGCCCAGGCTAGGGAGCCACGCGACCTAGGCCAAGGAGCAGGGAGAGAGTAAAGGGGAAAGAGGGAAGGGGAGGAAGGGGCGGCGCGAGGAGGAGGAGGAGGAGGAGGAGGAGGAGGAAAGAGTGGGGTGGGGTGGGCTGGAGGCGGCTGGGGCGCGAGGGGCACCGAGGGGAGCGCGCGCGGTAGGGGGCCCAAGCAAGGGGCCCCCGGTTTGACCCGACGAGGCGGAGCGACGCCACCCGACGCCACGGGACGCCACGCGACACGACGACGAACACGCGCTCAGGGGCCCAGCCCAGGAGCCAGGCCCCAGGACTGGAGCTTAAAGCTCCGTGGTTAGGGAGGGCTGGCTTGGCTTAGGGGCAGCACGCAAGGCGAGAGGGCAGGGGAGGGAAGGGAGGGGATGGCGCAGGCCAAGGTCAGCGCAGCGCCCACGTCCACTGCCAGGTGTCAGGGTTCGGGCAGCCAAGGGGGCCCAGGCGAGGGGCAGGGCTGTGTTTCCCCTAGGGAGCCTTCAGGGCGCAGAGGCCAGCCCATTGCAGTGCTCTGCGATCCAGGGGAGTAGATGCTCCAGGGAGGGACCTGGAGCCAAGCAGGGCCAAAGGAGGGCCCTGGGTGTGGAAAGGCTGCCAGCGCCAGCATGAAGCTGGGTGGCTGGGTGGGAGGGGTCCCGGGACCCATTGGAGGAGCCCAGGCTAGGGAGCCACGCGACCTAGGCCAAGGAGCAGGGAGAGAGTAAAGGGGAAAGAGGGAAGGGGAGGAAGGGGCGGCGCGAGGAGGAGGAGGAGGAGGAGGAGGAGGAAAGAGTGGGGTGGGGTGGGCTGGAGGCGGCTGGGGCGCGAGGGGCACCGAGGGGAGCGCGCGCGGTAGGGGGCCCAAGCAAGGGGCCCCCGGTTTGACCCGACGAGGCGGAGCGACGCCACCCGACGCCACGGGACGCCACGCGACACGACGACGAACACGCGCTCAGGGGCCCAGCCCAGGAGCCAGGCCCCAGGACTGGAGCTTAAAGCTCCGTGGTTAGGGAGGGCTGGCTTGGCTTAGGGGCAGCACGCAAGGCGAGAGGGCAGGGGAGGGAAGGGAGGGGATGGCGCAGGCCAAGGTCAGCGCAGCGCCCACGTCCACTGCCAGGTGTCAGGGTTCGGGCAGCCAAGGGGGCCCAGGCGAGGGGCAGGGCTGTGTTTCCCCTAGGGAGCCTTCAGGGCGCAGAGGCCAGCCCATTGCAGTGCTCTGCGATCCAGGGGAGTAGATGCTCCAGGGAGGGACCTGGAGCCAAGCAGGGCCAAAGGAGGGCCCTGGGTGTGGAAAGGCTGCCAGCGCCAGCATGAAGCTGGGTGGCTGGGTGGGAGGGGTCCCGGGACCCATTGGAGGAGCCCAGGCTAGGGAGCCACGCGACCTAGGCCAAGGAGCAGGGAGAGAGTAAAGGGGAAAGAGGGAAGGGGAGGAAGGGGCGGCGCGAGGAGGAGGAGGAGGAGGAGGAGGAGGAGGAAAGAGTGGGGTGGGGTGGGCTGGAGGCGGCTGGGGCGCGAGGGGCACCGAGGGGAGCGCGCGCGGTAGGGGGCCCAAGCAAGGGGCCCCCGGTTTGACCCGACGAGGCGGAGCGACGCCACCCGACGCCACGGGACGCCACGCGACACGACGACGAACACGCGCTCAGGGGCCCAGCCCAGGAGCCAGGCCCCAGGACTGGAGCTTAAAGCTCCGTGGTTAGGGAGGGCTGGCTTGGCTTAGGGGCAGCACGCAAGGCGAGAGGGCAGGGGAGGGAAGGGAGGGGATGGCGCAGGCCAAGGTCAGCGCAGCGCCCACGTCCACTGCCAGGTGTCAGGGTTCGGGCAGCCAAGGGGGCCCAGGCGAGGGGCAGGGCTGTGTTTCCCCTAGGGAGCCTTCAGGGCGCAGAGGCCAGCCCATTGCAGTGCTCTGCGATCCAGGGGAGTAGATGCTCCAGGGAGGGACCTGGAGCCAAGCAGGGCCAAAGGAGGGCCCTGGGTGTGGAAAGGCTGCCAGCGCCAGCATGAAGCTGGGTGGCTGGGTGGGAGGGGTCCCGGGACCCATTGGAGGAGCCCAGGCTAGGGAGCCACGCGACCTAGGCCAAGGAGCAGGGAGAGAGTAAAGGGGAAAGAGGGAAGGGGAGGAAGGGGCGGCGCGAGGAGGAGGAGGAGGAGGAGGAGGAGGAGGAAAGAGTGGGGTGGGGTGGGCTGGAGGCGGCTGGGGCGCGAGGGGCACCGAGGGGAGCGCGCGCGGTAGGGGGCCCAAGCAAGGGGCCCCCGGTTTGACCCGACGAGGCGGAGCGACGCCACCCGACGCCACGGGACGCCACGCGACACGACGACGAACACGCGCTCAGGGGCCCAGCCCAGGAGCCAGGCCCCAGGACTGGAGCTTAAAGCTCCGTGGTTAGGGAGGGCTGGCTTGGCTTAGGGGCAGCACGCAAGGCGAGAGGGCAGGGGAGGGAAGGGAGGGGATGGCGCAGGCCAAGGTCAGCGCAGCGCCCACGTCCACTGCCAGGTGTCAGGGTTCGGGCAGCCAAGGGGGCCCAGGCGAGGGGCAGGGCTGTGTTTCCCCTAGGGAGCCTTCAGGGCGCAGAGGCCAGCCCATTGCAGTGCTCTGCGATCCAGGGGAGTAGATGCTCCAGGGAGGGACCTGGAGCCAAGCAGGGCCAAAGGAGGGCCCTGGGTGTGGAAAGGCTGCCAGCGCCAGCATGAAGCTGGGTGGCTGGGTGGGAGGGGTCCCGGGACCCATTGGAGGAGCCCAGGCTAGGGAGCCACGCGACCTAGGCCAAGGAGCAGGGAGAGAGTAAAGGGGAAAGAGGGAAGGGGAGGAAGGGGCGGCGCGAGGAGGAGGAGGAGGAGGAGGAGGAGGAGGAAAGAGTGGGGTGGGGTGGGCTGGAGGCGGCTGGGGCGCGAGGGGCACCGAGGGGAGCGCGCGCGGTAGGGGGCCCAAGCAAGGGGCCCCCGGTTTGACCCGACGAGGCGGAGCGACGCCACCCGACGCCACGGGACGCCACGCGACACGACGACGAACACGCGCTCAGGGGCCCAGCCCAGGAGCCAGGCCCCAGGACTGGAGCTTAAAGCTCCGTGGTTAGGGAGGGCTGGCTTGGCTTAGGGGCAGCACGCAAGGCGAGAGGGCAGGGGAGGGAAGGGAGGGGATGGCGCAGGCCAAGGTCAGCGCAGCGCCCACGTCCACTGCCAGGTGTCAGGGTTCGGGCAGCCAAGGGGGCCCAGGCGAGGGGCAGGGCTGTGTTTCCCCTAGGGAGCCTTCAGGGCGCAGAGGCCAGCCCATTGCAGTGCTCTGCGATCCAGGGGAGTAGATGCTCCAGGGAGGGACCTGGAGCCAAGCAGGGCCAAAGGAGGGCCCTGGGTGTGGAAAGGCTGCCAGCGCCAGCATGAAGCTGGGTGGCTGGGTGGGAGGGGTCCCGGGACCCATTGGAGGAGCCCAGGCTAGGGAGCCACGCGACCTAGGCCAAGGAGCAGGGAGAGAGTAAAGGGGAAAGAGGGAAGGGGAGGAAGGGGCGGCGCGAGGAGGAGGAGGAGGAGGAGGAGGAGGAGGAGGAAAGAGTGGGGTGGGGTGGGCTGGAGGCGGCTGGGGCGCGAGGGGCACCGAGGGGAGCGCGCGCGGTAGGGGGCCCAAGCAAGGGGCCCCCGGTTTGACCCGACGAGGCGGAGCGACGCCACCCGACGCCACGGGACGCCACGCGACACGACGACGAACACGCGCTCAGGGGCCCAGCCCAGGAGCCAGGCCCCAGGACTGGAGCTTAAAGCTCCGTGGTTAGGGAGGGCTGGCTTGGCTTAGGGGCAGCACGCAAGGCGAGAGGGCAGGGGAGGGAAGGGAGGGGATGGCGCAGGCCAAGGTCAGCGCAGCGCCCACGTCCACTGCCAGGTGTCAGGGTTCGGGCAGCCAAGGGGGCCCAGGCGAGGGGCAGGGCTGTGTTTCCCCTAGGGAGCCTTCAGGGCGCAGAGGCCAGCCCATTGCAGTGCTCTGCGATCCAGGGGAGTAGATGCTCCAGGGAGGGACCTGGAGCCAAGCAGGGCCAAAGGAGGGCCCTGGGTGTGGAAAGGCTGCCAGCGCCAGCATGAAGCTGGGTGGCTGGGTGGGAGGGGTCCCGGGACCCATTGGAGGAGCCCAGGCTAGGGAGCCACGCGACCTAGGCCAAGGAGCAGGGAGAGAGTAAAGGGGAAAGAGGGAAGGGGAGGAAGGGGCGGCGCGAGGAGGAGGAGGAGGAGGAGGAGGAGGAGGAAAGAGTGGGGTGGGGTGGGCTGGAGGCGGCTGGGGCGCGAGGGGCACCGAGGGGAGCGCGCGCGGTAGGGGGCCCAAGCAAGGGGCCCCCGGTTTGACCCGACGAGGCGGAGCGACGCCACCCGACGCCACGGGACGCCACGCGACACGACGACGAACACGCGCTCAGGGGCCCAGCCCAGGAGCCAGGCCCCAGGACTGGAGCTTAAAGCTCCGTGGTTAGGGAGGGCTGGCTTGGCTTAGGGGCAGCACGCAAGGCGAGAGGGCAGGGGAGGGAAGGGAGGGGATGGCGCAGGCCAAGGTCAGCGCAGCGCCCACGTCCACTGCCAGGTGTCAGGGTTCGGGCAGCCAAGGGGGCCCAGGCGAGGGGCAGGGCTGTGTTTCCCCTAGGGAGCCTTCAGGGCGCAGAGGCCAGCCCATTGCAGTGCTCTGCGATCCAGGGGAGTAGATGCTCCAGGGAGGGACCTGGAGCCAAGCAGGGCCAAAGGAGGGCCCTGGGTGTGGAAAGGCTGCCAGCGCCAGCATGAAGCTGGGTGGCTGGGTGGGAGGGGTCCCGGGACCCATTGGAGGAGCCCAGGCTAGGGAGCCACGCGACCTAGGCCAAGGAGCAGGGAGAGAGTAAAGGGGAAAGAGGGAAGGGGAGGAAGGGGCGGCGCGAGGAGGAGGAGGAGGAGGAGGAGGAGGAAAGAGTGGGGTGGGGTGGGCTGGAGGCGGCTGGGGCGCGAGGGGCACCGAGGGGAGCGCGCGCGGTAGGGGGCCCAAGCAAGGGGCCCCCGGTTTGACCCGACGAGGCGGAGCGACGCCACCCGACGCCACGGGACGCCACGCGACACGACGACGAACACGCGCTCAGGGGCCCAGCCCAGGAGCCAGGCCCCAGGACTGGAGCTTAAAGCTCCGTGGTTAGGGAGGGCTGGCTTGGCTTAGGGGCAGCACGCAAGGCGAGAGGGCAGGGGAGGGAAGGGAGGGGATGGCGCAGGCCAAGGTCAGCGCAGCGCCCACGTCCACTGCCAGGTGTCAGGGTTCGGGCAGCCAAGGGGGCCCAGGCGAGGGGCAGGGCTGTGTTTCCCCTAGGGAGCCTTCAGGGCGCAGAGGCCAGCCCATTGCAGTGCTCTGCGATCCAGGGGAGTAGATGCTCCAGGGAGGGACCTGGAGCCAAGCAGGGCCAAAGGAGGGCCCTGGGTGTGGAAAGGCTGCCAGCGCCAGCATGAAGCTGGGTGGCTGGGTGGGAGGGGTCCCGGGACCCATTGGAGGAGCCCAGGCTAGGGAGCCACGCGACCTAGGCCAAGGAGCAGGGAGAGAGTAAAGGGGAAAGAGGGAAGGGGAGGAAGGGGCGGCGCGAGGAGGAGGAGGAGGAGGAGGAGGAGGAGGAAAGAGTGGGGTGGGGTGGGCTGGAGGCGGCTGGGGCGCGAGGGGCACCGAGGGGAGCGCGCGCGGTAGGGGGCCCAAGCAAGGGGCCCCCGGTTTGACCCGACGAGGCGGAGCGACGCCACCCGACGCCACGGGACGCCACGCGACACGACGACGAACACGCGCTCAGGGGCCCAGCCCAGGAGCCAGGCCCCAGGACTGGAGCTTAAAGCTCCGTGGTTAGGGAGGGCTGGCTTGGCTTAGGGGCAGCACGCAAGGCGAGAGGGCAGGGGAGGGAAGGGAGGGGATGGCGCAGGCCAAGGTCAGCGCAGCGCCCACGTCCACTGCCAGGTGTCAGGGTTCGGGCAGCCAAGGGGGCCCAGGCGAGGGGCAGGGCTGTGTTTCCCCTAGGGAGCCTTCAGGGCGCAGAGGCCAGCCCATTGCAGTGCTCTGCGATCCAGGGGAGTAGATGCTCCAGGGAGGGACCTGGAGCCAAGCAGGGCCAAAGGAGGGCCCTGGGTGTGGAAAGGCTGCCAGCGCCAGCATGAAGCTGGGTGGCTGGGTGGGAGGGGTCCCGGGACCCATTGGAGGAGCCCAGGCTAGGGAGCCACGCGACCTAGGCCAAGGAGCAGGGAGAGAGTAAAGGGGAAAGAGGGAAGGGGAGGAAGGGGCGGCGCGAGGAGGAGGAGGAGGAGGAGGAGGAGGAGGAGGAAAGAGTGGGGTGGGGTGGGCTGGAGGCGGCTGGGGCGCGAGGGGCACCGAGGGGAGCGCGCGCGGTAGGGGGCCCAAGCAAGGGGCCCCCGGTTTGACCCGACGAGGCGGAGCGACGCCACCCGACGCCACGGGACGCCACGCGACACGACGACGAACACGCGCTCAGGGGCCCAGCCCAGGAGCCAGGCCCCAGGACTGGAGCTTAAAGCTCCGTGGTTAGGGAGGGCTGGCTTGGCTTAGGGGCAGCACGCAAGGCGAGAGGGCAGGGGAGGGAAGGGAGGGGATGGCGCAGGCCAAGGTCAGCGCAGCGCCCACGTCCACTGCCAGGTGTCAGGGTTCGGGCAGCCAAGGGGGCCCAGGCGAGGGGCAGGGCTGTGTTTCCCCTAGGGAGCCTTCAGGGCGCAGAGGCCAGCCCATTGCAGTGCTCTGCGATCCAGGGGAGTAGATGCTCCAGGGAGGGACCTGGAGCCAAGCAGGGCCAAAGGAGGGCCCTGGGTGTGGAAAGGCTGCCAGCGCCAGCATGAAGCTGGGTGGCTGGGTGGGAGGGGTCCCGGGACCCATTGGAGGAGCCCAGGCTAGGGAGCCACGCGACCTAGGCCAAGGAGCAGGGAGAGAGTAAAGGGGAAAGAGGGAAGGGGAGGAAGGGGCGGCGCGAGGAGGAGGAGGAGGAGGAGGAGGAGGAGGAGGAAAGAGTGGGGTGGGGTGGGCTGGAGGCGGCTGGGGCGCGAGGGGCACCGAGGGGAGCGCGCGCGGTAGGGGGCCCAAGCAAGGGGCCCCCGGTTTGACCCGACGAGGCGGAGCGACGCCACCCGACGCCACGGGACGCCACGCGACACGACGACGAACACGCGCTCAGGGGCCCAGCCCAGGAGCCAGGCCCCAGGACTGGAGCTTAAAGCTCCGTGGTTAGGGAGGGCTGGCTTGGCTTAGGGGCAGCACGCAAGGCGAGAGGGCAGGGGAGGGAAGGGAGGGGATGGCGCAGGCCAAGGTCAGCGCAGCGCCCACGTCCACTGCCAGGTGTCAGGGTTCGGGCAGCCAAGGGGGCCCAGGCGAGGGGCAGGGCTGTGTTTCCCCTAGGGAGCCTTCAGGGCGCAGAGGCCAGCCCATTGCAGTGCTCTGCGATCCAGGGGAGTAGATGCTCCAGGGAGGGACCTGGAGCCAAGCAGGGCCAAAGGAGGGCCCTGGGTGTGGAAAGGCTGCCAGCGCCAGCATGAAGCTGGGTGGCTGGGTGGGAGGGGTCCCGGGACCCATTGGAGGAGCCCAGGCTAGGGAGCCACGCGACCTAGGCCAAGGAGCAGGGAGAGAGTAAAGGGGAAAGAGGGAAGGGGAGGAAGGGGCGGCGCGAGGAGGAGGAGGAGGAGGAGGAGGAGGAGGAGGAAAGAGTGGGGTGGGGTGGGCTGGAGGCGGCTGGGGCGCGAGGGGCACCGAGGGGAGCGCGCGCGGTAGGGGGCCCAAGCAAGGGGCCCCCGGTTTGACCCGACGAGGCGGAGCGACGCCACCCGACGCCACGGGACGCCACGCGACACGACGACGAACACGCGCTCAGGGGCCCAGCCCAGGAGCCAGGCCCCAGGACTGGAGCTTAAAGCTCCGTGGTTAGGGAGGGCTGGCTTGGCTTAGGGGCAGCACGCAAGGCGAGAGGGCAGGGGAGGGAAGGGAGGGGATGGCGCAGGCCAAGGTCAGCGCAGCGCCCACGTCCACTGCCAGGTGTCAGGGTTCGGGCAGCCAAGGGGGCCCAGGCGAGGGGCAGGGCTGTGTTTCCCCTAGGGAGCCTTCAGGGCGCAGAGGCCAGCCCATTGCAGTGCTCTGCGATCCAGGGGAGTAGATGCTCCAGGGAGGGACCTGGAGCCAAGCAGGGCCAAAGGAGGGCCCTGGGTGTGGAAAGGCTGCCAGCGCCAGCATGAAGCTGGGTGGCTGGGTGGGAGGGGTCCCGGGACCCATTGGAGGAGCCCAGGCTAGGGAGCCACGCGACCTAGGCCAAGGAGCAGGGAGAGAGTAAAGGGGAAAGAGGGAAGGGGAGGAAGGGGCGGCGCGAGGAGGAGGAGGAGGAGGAGGAGGAGGAGGAAAGAGTGGGGTGGGGTGGGCTGGAGGCGGCTGGGGCGCGAGGGGCACCGAGGGGAGCGCGCGCGGTAGGGGGCCCAAGCAAGGGGCCCCCGGTTTGACCCGACGAGGCGGAGCGACGCCACCCGACGCCACGGGACGCCACGCGACACGACGACGAACACGCGCTCAGGGGCCCAGCCCAGGAGCCAGGCCCCAGGACTGGAGCTTAAAGCTCCGTGGTTAGGGAGGGCTGGCTTGGCTTAGGGGCAGCACGCAAGGCGAGAGGGCAGGGGAGGGAAGGGAGGGGATGGCGCAGGCCAAGGTCAGCGCAGCGCCCACGTCCACTGCCAGGTGTCAGGGTTCGGGCAGCCAAGGGGGCCCAGGCGAGGGGCAGGGCTGTGTTTCCCCTAGGGAGCCTTCAGGGCGCAGAGGCCAGCCCATTGCAGTGCTCTGCGATCCAGGGGAGTAGATGCTCCAGGGAGGGACCTGGAGCCAAGCAGGGCCAAAGGAGGGCCCTGGGTGTGGAAAGGCTGCCAGCGCCAGCATGAAGCTGGGTGGCTGGGTGGGAGGGGTCCCGGGACCCATTGGAGGAGCCCAGGCTAGGGAGCCACGCGACCTAGGCCAAGGAGCAGGGAGAGAGTAAAGGGGAAAGAGGGAAGGGGAGGAAGGGGCGGCGCGAGGAGGAGGAGGAGGAGGAGGAGGAGGAGGAGGAAAGAGTGGGGTGGGGTGGGCTGGAGGCGGCTGGGGCGCGAGGGGCACCGAGGGGAGCGCGCGCGGTAGGGGGCCCAAGCAAGGGGCCCCCGGTTTGACCCGACGAGGCGGAGCGACGCCACCCGACGCCACGGGACGCCACGCGACACGACGACGAACACGCGCTCAGGGGCCCAGCCCAGGAGCCAGGCCCCAGGACTGGAGCTTAAAGCTCCGTGGTTAGGGAGGGCTGGCTTGGCTTAGGGGCAGCACGCAAGGCGAGAGGGCAGGGGAGGGAAGGGAGGGGATGGCGCAGGCCAAGGTCAGCGCAGCGCCCACGTCCACTGCCAGGTGTCAGGGTTCGGGCAGCCAAGGGGGCCCAGGCGAGGGGCAGGGCTGTGTTTCCCCTAGGGAGCCTTCAGGGCGCAGAGGCCAGCCCATTGCAGTGCTCTGCGATCCAGGGGAGTAGATGCTCCAGGGAGGGACCTGGAGCCAAGCAGGGCCAAAGGAGGGCCCTGGGTGTGGAAAGGCTGCCAGCGCCAGCATGAAGCTGGGTGGCTGGGTGGGAGGGGTCCCGGGACCCATTGGAGGAGCCCAGGCTAGGGAGCCACGCGACCTAGGCCAAGGAGCAGGGAGAGAGTAAAGGGGAAAGAGGGAAGGGGAGGAAGGGGCGGCGCGAGGAGGAGGAGGAGGAGGAGGAGGAGGAGGAGGAAAGAGTGGGGTGGGGTGGGCTGGAGGCGGCTGGGGCGCGAGGGGCACCGAGGGGAGCGCGCGCGGTAGGGGGCCCAAGCAAGGGGCCCCCGGTTTGACCCGACGAGGCGGAGCGACGCCACCCGACGCCACGGGACGCCACGCGACACGACGACGAACACGCGCTCAGGGGCCCAGCCCAGGAGCCAGGCCCCAGGACTGGAGCTTAAAGCTCCGTGGTTAGGGAGGGCTGGCTTGGCTTAGGGGCAGCACGCAAGGCGAGAGGGCAGGGGAGGGAAGGGAGGGGATGGCGCAGGCCAAGGTCAGCGCAGCGCCCACGTCCACTGCCAGGTGTCAGGGTTCGGGCAGCCAAGGGGGCCCAGGCGAGGGGCAGGGCTGTGTTTCCCCTAGGGAGCCTTCAGGGCGCAGAGGCCAGCCCATTGCAGTGCTCTGCGATCCAGGGGAGTAGATGCTCCAGGGAGGGACCTGGAGCCAAGCAGGGCCAAAGGAGGGCCCTGGGTGTGGAAAGGCTGCCAGCGCCAGCATGAAGCTGGGTGGCTGGGTGGGAGGGGTCCCGGGACCCATTGGAGGAGCCCAGGCTAGGGAGCCACGCGACCTAGGCCAAGGAGCAGGGAGAGAGTAAAGGGGAAAGAGGGAAGGGGAGGAAGGGGCGGCGCGAGGAGGAGGAGGAGGAGGAGGAGGAGGAGGAAAGAGTGGGGTGGGGTGGGCTGGAGGCGGCTGGGGCGCGAGGGGCACCGAGGGGAGCGCGCGCGGTAGGGGGCCCAAGCAAGGGGCCCCCGGTTTGACCCGACGAGGCGGAGCGACGCCACCCGACGCCACGGGACGCCACGCGACACGACGACGAACACGCGCTCAGGGGCCCAGCCCAGGAGCCAGGCCCCAGGACTGGAGCTTAAAGCTCCGTGGTTAGGGAGGGCTGGCTTGGCTTAGGGGCAGCACGCAAGGCGAGAGGGCAGGGGAGGGAAGGGAGGGGATGGCGCAGGCCAAGGTCAGCGCAGCGCCCACGTCCACTGCCAGGTGTCAGGGTTCGGGCAGCCAAGGGGGCCCAGGCGAGGGGCAGGGCTGTGTTTCCCCTAGGGAGCCTTCAGGGCGCAGAGGCCAGCCCATTGCAGTGCTCTGCGATCCAGGGGAGTAGATGCTCCAGGGAGGGACCTGGAGCCAAGCAGGGCCAAAGGAGGGCCCTGGGTGTGGAAAGGCTGCCAGCGCCAGCATGAAGCTGGGTGGCTGGGTGGGAGGGGTCCCGGGACCCATTGGAGGAGCCCAGGCTAGGGAGCCACGCGACCTAGGCCAAGGAGCAGGGAGAGAGTAAAGGGGAAAGAGGGAAGGGGAGGAAGGGGCGGCGCGAGGAGGAGGAGGAGGAGGAGGAGGAGGAGGAGGAAAGAGTGGGGTGGGGTGGGCTGGAGGCGGCTGGGGCGCGAGGGGCACCGAGGGGAGCGCGCGCGGTAGGGGGCCCAAGCAAGGGGCCCCCGGTTTGACCCGACGAGGCGGAGCGACGCCACCCGACGCCACGGGACGCCACGCGACACGACGACGAACACGCGCTCAGGGGCCCAGCCCAGGAGCCAGGCCCCAGGACTGGAGCTTAAAGCTCCGTGGTTAGGGAGGGCTGGCTTGGCTTAGGGGCAGCACGCAAGGCGAGAGGGCAGGGGAGGGAAGGGAGGGGATGGCGCAGGCCAAGGTCAGCGCAGCGCCCACGTCCACTGCCAGGTGTCAGGGTTCGGGCAGCCAAGGGGGCCCAGGCGAGGGGCAGGGCTGTGTTTCCCCTAGGGAGCCTTCAGGGCGCAGAGGCCAGCCCATTGCAGTGCTCTGCGATCCAGGGGAGTAGATGCTCCAGGGAGGGACCTGGAGCCAAGCAGGGCCAAAGGAGGGCCCTGGGTGTGGAAAGGCTGCCAGCGCCAGCATGAAGCTGGGTGGCTGGGTGGGAGGGGTCCCGGGACCCATTGGAGGAGCCCAGGCTAGGGAGCCACGCGACCTAGGCCAAGGAGCAGGGAGAGAGTAAAGGGGAAAGAGGGAAGGGGAGGAAGGGGCGGCGCGAGGAGGAGGAGGAGGAGGAGGAGGAGGAGGAAAGAGTGGGGTGGGGTGGGCTGGAGGCGGCTGGGGCGCGAGGGGCACCGAGGGGAGCGCGCGCGGTAGGGGGCCCAAGCAAGGGGCCCCCGGTTTGACCCGACGAGGCGGAGCGACGCCACCCGACGCCACGGGACGCCACGCGACACGACGACGAACACGCGCTCAGGGGCCCAGCCCAGGAGCCAGGCCCCAGGACTGGAGCTTAAAGCTCCGTGGTTAGGGAGGGCTGGCTTGGCTTAGGGGCAGCACGCAAGGCGAGAGGGCAGGGGAGGGAAGGGAGGGGATGGCGCAGGCCAAGGTCAGCGCAGCGCCCACGTCCACTGCCAGGTGTCAGGGTTCGGGCAGCCAAGGGGGCCCAGGCGAGGGGCAGGGCTGTGTTTCCCCTAGGGAGCCTTCAGGGCGCAGAGGCCAGCCCATTGCAGTGCTCTGCGATCCAGGGGAGTAGATGCTCCAGGGAGGGACCTGGAGCCAAGCAGGGCCAAAGGAGGGCCCTGGGTGTGGAAAGGCTGCCAGCGCCAGCATGAAGCTGGGTGGCTGGGTGGGAGGGGTCCCGGGACCCATTGGAGGAGCCCAGGCTAGGGAGCCACGCGACCTAGGCCAAGGAGCAGGGAGAGAGTAAAGGGGAAAGAGGGAAGGGGAGGAAGGGGCGGCGCGAGGAGGAGGAGGAGGAGGAGGAGGAGGAGGAAAGAGTGGGGTGGGGTGGGCTGGAGGCGGCTGGGGCGCGAGGGGCACCGAGGGGAGCGCGCGCGGTAGGGGGCCCAAGCAAGGGGCCCCCGGTTTGACCCGACGAGGCGGAGCGACGCCACCCGACGCCACGGGACGCCACGCGACACGACGACGAACACGCGCTCAGGGGCCCAGCCCAGGAGCCAGGCCCCAGGACTGGAGCTTAAAGCTCCGTGGTTAGGGAGGGCTGGCTTGGCTTAGGGGCAGCACGCAAGGCGAGAGGGCAGGGGAGGGAAGGGAGGGGATGGCGCAGGCCAAGGTCAGCGCAGCGCCCACGTCCACTGCCAGGTGTCAGGGTTCGGGCAGCCAAGGGGGCCCAGGCGAGGGGCAGGGCTGTGTTTCCCCTAGGGAGCCTTCAGGGCGCAGAGGCCAGCCCATTGCAGTGCTCTGCGATCCAGGGGAGTAGATGCTCCAGGGAGGGACCTGGAGCCAAGCAGGGCCAAAGGAGGGCCCTGGGTGTGGAAAGGCTGCCAGCGCCAGCATGAAGCTGGGTGGCTGGGTGGGAGGGGTCCCGGGACCCATTGGAGGAGCCCAGGCTAGGGAGCCACGCGACCTAGGCCAAGGAGCAGGGAGAGAGTAAAGGGGAAAGAGGGAAGGGGAGGAAGGGGCGGCGCGAGGAGGAGGAGGAGGAGGAGGAGGAGGAGGAGGAAAGAGTGGGGTGGGGTGGGCTGGAGGCGGCTGGGGCGCGAGGGGCACCGAGGGGAGCGCGCGCGGTAGGGGGCCCAAGCAAGGGGCCCCCGGTTTGACCCGACGAGGCGGAGCGACGCCACCCGACGCCACGGGACGCCACGCGACACGACGACGAACACGCGCTCAGGGGCCCAGCCCAGGAGCCAGGCCCCAGGACTGGAGCTTAAAGCTCCGTGGTTAGGGAGGGCTGGCTTGGCTTAGGGGCAGCACGCAAGGCGAGAGGGCAGGGGAGGGAAGGGAGGGGATGGCGCAGGCCAAGGTCAGCGCAGCGCCCACGTCCACTGCCAGGTGTCAGGGTTCGGGCAGCCAAGGGGGCCCAGGCGAGGGGCAGGGCTGTGTTTCCCCTAGGGAGCCTTCAGGGCGCAGAGGCCAGCCCATTGCAGTGCTCTGCGATCCAGGGGAGTAGATGCTCCAGGGAGGGACCTGGAGCCAAGCAGGGCCAAAGGAGGGCCCTGGGTGTGGAAAGGCTGCCAGCGCCAGCATGAAGCTGGGTGGCTGGGTGGGAGGGGTCCCGGGACCCATTGGAGGAGCCCAGGCTAGGGAGCCACGCGACCTAGGCCAAGGAGCAGGGAGAGAGTAAAGGGGAAAGAGGGAAGGGGAGGAAGGGGCGGCGCGAGGAGGAGGAGGAGGAGGAGGAGGAGGAGGAGGAAAGAGTGGGGTGGGGTGGGCTGGAGGCGGCTGGGGCGCGAGGGGCACCGAGGGGAGCGCGCGCGGTAGGGGGCCCAAGCAAGGGGCCCCCGGTTTGACCCGACGAGGCGGAGCGACGCCACCCGACGCCACGGGACGCCACGCGACACGACGACGAACACGCGCTCAGGGGCCCAGCCCAGGAGCCAGGCCCCAGGACTGGAGCTTAAAGCTCCGTGGTTAGGGAGGGCTGGCTTGGCTTAGGGGCAGCACGCAAGGCGAGAGGGCAGGGGAGGGAAGGGAGGGGATGGCGCAGGCCAAGGTCAGCGCAGCGCCCACGTCCACTGCCAGGTGTCAGGGTTCGGGCAGCCAAGGGGGCCCAGGCGAGGGGCAGGGCTGTGTTTCCCCTAGGGAGCCTTCAGGGCGCAGAGGCCAGCCCATTGCAGTGCTCTGCGATCCAGGGGAGTAGATGCTCCAGGGAGGGACCTGGAGCCAAGCAGGGCCAAAGGAGGGCCCTGGGTGTGGAAAGGCTGCCAGCGCCAGCATGAAGCTGGGTGGCTGGGTGGGAGGGGTCCCGGGACCCATTGGAGGAGCCCAGGCTAGGGAGCCACGCGACCTAGGCCAAGGAGCAGGGAGAGAGTAAAGGGGAAAGAGGGAAGGGGAGGAAGGGGCGGCGCGAGGAGGAGGAGGAGGAGGAGGAGGAGGAGGAGGAAAGAGTGGGGTGGGGTGGGCTGGAGGCGGCTGGGGCGCGAGGGGCACCGAGGGGAGCGCGCGCGGTAGGGGGCCCAAGCAAGGGGCCCCCGGTTTGACCCGACGAGGCGGAGCGACGCCACCCGACGCCACGGGACGCCACGCGACACGACGACGAACACGCGCTCAGGGGCCCAGCCCAGGAGCCAGGCCCCAGGACTGGAGCTTAAAGCTCCGTGGTTAGGGAGGGCTGGCTTGGCTTAGGGGCAGCACGCAAGGCGAGAGGGCAGGGGAGGGAAGGGAGGGGATGGCGCAGGCCAAGGTCAGCGCAGCGCCCACGTCCACTGCCAGGTGTCAGGGTTCGGGCAGCCAAGGGGGCCCAGGCGAGGGGCAGGGCTGTGTTTCCCCTAGGGAGCCTTCAGGGCGCAGAGGCCAGCCCATTGCAGTGCTCTGCGATCCAGGGGAGTAGATGCTCCAGGGAGGGACCTGGAGCCAAGCAGGGCCAAAGGAGGGCCCTGGGTGTGGAAAGGCTGCCAGCGCCAGCATGAAGCTGGGTGGCTGGGTGGGAGGGGTCCCGGGACCCATTGGAGGAGCCCAGGCTAGGGAGCCACGCGACCTAGGCCAAGGAGCAGGGAGAGAGTAAAGGGGAAAGAGGGAAGGGGAGGAAGGGGCGGCGCGAGGAGGAGGAGGAGGAGGAGGAGGAGGAGGAAAGAGTGGGGTGGGGTGGGCTGGAGGCGGCTGGGGCGCGAGGGGCACCGAGGGGAGCGCGCGCGGTAGGGGGCCCAAGCAAGGGGCCCCCGGTTTGACCCGACGAGGCGGAGCGACGCCACCCGACGCCACGGGACGCCACGCGACACGACGACGAACACGCGCTCAGGGGCCCAGCCCAGGAGCCAGGCCCCAGGACTGGAGCTTAAAGCTCCGTGGTTAGGGAGGGCTGGCTTGGCTTAGGGGCAGCACGCAAGGCGAGAGGGCAGGGGAGGGAAGGGAGGGGATGGCGCAGGCCAAGGTCAGCGCAGCGCCCACGTCCACTGCCAGGTGTCAGGGTTCGGGCAGCCAAGGGGGCCCAGGCGAGGGGCAGGGCTGTGTTTCCCCTAGGGAGCCTTCAGGGCGCAGAGGCCAGCCCATTGCAGTGCTCTGCGATCCAGGGGAGTAGATGCTCCAGGGAGGGACCTGGAGCCAAGCAGGGCCAAAGGAGGGCCCTGGGTGTGGAAAGGCTGCCAGCGCCAGCATGAAGCTGGGTGGCTGGGTGGGAGGGGTCCCGGGACCCATTGGAGGAGCCCAGGCTAGGGAGCCACGCGACCTAGGCCAAGGAGCAGGGAGAGAGTAAAGGGGAAAGAGGGAAGGGGAGGAAGGGGCGGCGCGAGGAGGAGGAGGAGGAGGAGGAGGAGGAGGAGGAAAGAGTGGGGTGGGGTGGGCTGGAGGCGGCTGGGGCGCGAGGGGCACCGAGGGGAGCGCGCGCGGTAGGGGGCCCAAGCAAGGGGCCCCCGGTTTGACCCGACGAGGCGGAGCGACGCCACCCGACGCCACGGGACGCCACGCGACACGACGACGAACACGCGCTCAGGGGCCCAGCCCAGGAGCCAGGCCCCAGGACTGGAGCTTAAAGCTCCGTGGTTAGGGAGGGCTGGCTTGGCTTAGGGGCAGCACGCAAGGCGAGAGGGCAGGGGAGGGAAGGGAGGGGATGGCGCAGGCCAAGGTCAGCGCAGCGCCCACGTCCACTGCCAGGTGTCAGGGTTCGGGCAGCCAAGGGGGCCCAGGCGAGGGGCAGGGCTGTGTTTCCCCTAGGGAGCCTTCAGGGCGCAGAGGCCAGCCCATTGCAGTGCTCTGCGATCCAGGGGAGTAGATGCTCCAGGGAGGGACCTGGAGCCAAGCAGGGCCAAAGGAGGGCCCTGGGTGTGGAAAGGCTGCCAGCGCCAGCATGAAGCTGGGTGGCTGGGTGGGAGGGGTCCCGGGACCCATTGGAGGAGCCCAGGCTAGGGAGCCACGCGACCTAGGCCAAGGAGCAGGGAGAGAGTAAAGGGGAAAGAGGGAAGGGGAGGAAGGGGCGGCGCGAGGAGGAGGAGGAGGAGGAGGAGGAGGAGGAGGAAAGAGTGGGGTGGGGTGGGCTGGAGGCGGCTGGGGCGCGAGGGGCACCGAGGGGAGCGCGCGCGGTAGGGGGCCCAAGCAAGGGGCCCCCGGTTTGACCCGACGAGGCGGAGCGACGCCACCCGACGCCACGGGACGCCACGCGACACGACGACGAACACGCGCTCAGGGGCCCAGCCCAGGAGCCAGGCCCCAGGACTGGAGCTTAAAGCTCCGTGGTTAGGGAGGGCTGGCTTGGCTTAGGGGCAGCACGCAAGGCGAGAGGGCAGGGGAGGGAAGGGAGGGGATGGCGCAGGCCAAGGTCAGCGCAGCGCCCACGTCCACTGCCAGGTGTCAGGGTTCGGGCAGCCAAGGGGGCCCAGGCGAGGGGCAGGGCTGTGTTTCCCCTAGGGAGCCTTCAGGGCGCAGAGGCCAGCCCATTGCAGTGCTCTGCGATCCAGGGGAGTAGATGCTCCAGGGAGGGACCTGGAGCCAAGCAGGGCCAAAGGAGGGCCCTGGGTGTGGAAAGGCTGCCAGCGCCAGCATGAAGCTGGGTGGCTGGGTGGGAGGGGTCCCGGGACCCATTGGAGGAGCCCAGGCTAGGGAGCCACGCGACCTAGGCCAAGGAGCAGGGAGAGAGTAAAGGGGAAAGAGGGAAGGGGAGGAAGGGGCGGCGCGAGGAGGAGGAGGAGGAGGAGGAGGAGGAGGAGGAAAGAGTGGGGTGGGGTGGGCTGGAGGCGGCTGGGGCGCGAGGGGCACCGAGGGGAGCGCGCGCGGTAGGGGGCCCAAGCAAGGGGCCCCCGGTTTGACCCGACGAGGCGGAGCGACGCCACCCGACGCCACGGGACGCCACGCGACACGACGACGAACACGCGCTCAGGGGCCCAGCCCAGGAGCCAGGCCCCAGGACTGGAGCTTAAAGCTCCGTGGTTAGGGAGGGCTGGCTTGGCTTAGGGGCAGCACGCAAGGCGAGAGGGCAGGGGAGGGAAGGGAGGGGATGGCGCAGGCCAAGGTCAGCGCAGCGCCCACGTCCACTGCCAGGTGTCAGGGTTCGGGCAGCCAAGGGGGCCCAGGCGAGGGGCAGGGCTGTGTTTCCCCTAGGGAGCCTTCAGGGCGCAGAGGCCAGCCCATTGCAGTGCTCTGCGATCCAGGGGAGTAGATGCTCCAGGGAGGGACCTGGAGCCAAGCAGGGCCAAAGGAGGGCCCTGGGTGTGGAAAGGCTGCCAGCGCCAGCATGAAGCTGGGTGGCTGGGTGGGAGGGGTCCCGGGACCCATTGGAGGAGCCCAGGCTAGGGAGCCACGCGACCTAGGCCAAGGAGCAGGGAGAGAGTAAAGGGGAAAGAGGGAAGGGGAGGAAGGGGCGGCGCGAGGAGGAGGAGGAGGAGGAGGAGGAGGAGGAGGAAAGAGTGGGGTGGGGTGGGCTGGAGGCGGCTGGGGCGCGAGGGGCACCGAGGGGAGCGCGCGCGGTAGGGGGCCCAAGCAAGGGGCCCCCGGTTTGACCCGACGAGGCGGAGCGACGCCACCCGACGCCACGGGACGCCACGCGACACGACGACGAACACGCGCTCAGGGGCCCAGCCCAGGAGCCAGGCCCCAGGACTGGAGCTTAAAGCTCCGTGGTTAGGGAGGGCTGGCTTGGCTTAGGGGCAGCACGCAAGGCGAGAGGGCAGGGGAGGGAAGGGAGGGGATGGCGCAGGCCAAGGTCAGCGCAGCGCCCACGTCCACTGCCAGGTGTCAGGGTTCGGGCAGCCAAGGGGGCCCAGGCGAGGGGCAGGGCTGTGTTTCCCCTAGGGAGCCTTCAGGGCGCAGAGGCCAGCCCATTGCAGTGCTCTGCGATCCAGGGGAGTAGATGCTCCAGGGAGGGACCTGGAGCCAAGCAGGGCCAAAGGAGGGCCCTGGGTGTGGAAAGGCTGCCAGCGCCAGCATGAAGCTGGGTGGCTGGGTGGGAGGGGTCCCGGGACCCATTGGAGGAGCCCAGGCTAGGGAGCCACGCGACCTAGGCCAAGGAGCAGGGAGAGAGTAAAGGGGAAAGAGGGAAGGGGAGGAAGGGGCGGCGCGAGGAGGAGGAGGAGGAGGAGGAGGAGGAGGAGGAAAGAGTGGGGTGGGGTGGGCTGGAGGCGGCTGGGGCGCGAGGGGCACCGAGGGGAGCGCGCGCGGTAGGGGGCCCAAGCAAGGGGCCCCCGGTTTGACCCGACGAGGCGGAGCGACGCCACCCGACGCCACGGGACGCCACGCGACACGACGACGAACACGCGCTCAGGGGCCCAGCCCAGGAGCCAGGCCCCAGGACTGGAGCTTAAAGCTCCGTGGTTAGGGAGGGCTGGCTTGGCTTAGGGGCAGCACGCAAGGCGAGAGGGCAGGGGAGGGAAGGGAGGGGATGGCGCAGGCCAAGGTCAGCGCAGCGCCCACGTCCACTGCCAGGTGTCAGGGTTCGGGCAGCCAAGGGGGCCCAGGCGAGGGGCAGGGCTGTGTTTCCCCTAGGGAGCCTTCAGGGCGCAGAGGCCAGCCCATTGCAGTGCTCTGCGATCCAGGGGAGTAGATGCTCCAGGGAGGGACCTGGAGCCAAGCAGGGCCAAAGGAGGGCCCTGGGTGTGGAAAGGCTGCCAGCGCCAGCATGAAGCTGGGTGGCTGGGTGGGAGGGGTCCCGGGACCCATTGGAGGAGCCCAGGCTAGGGAGCCACGCGACCTAGGCCAAGGAGCAGGGAGAGAGTAAAGGGGAAAGAGGGAAGGGGAGGAAGGGGCGGCGCGAGGAGGAGGAGGAGGAGGAGGAGGAGGAGGAGGAAAGAGTGGGGTGGGGTGGGCTGGAGGCGGCTGGGGCGCGAGGGGCACCGAGGGGAGCGCGCGCGGTAGGGGGCCCAAGCAAGGGGCCCCCGGTTTGACCCGACGAGGCGGAGCGACGCCACCCGACGCCACGGGACGCCACGCGACACGACGACGAACACGCGCTCAGGGGCCCAGCCCAGGAGCCAGGCCCCAGGACTGGAGCTTAAAGCTCCGTGGTTAGGGAGGGCTGGCTTGGCTTAGGGGCAGCACGCAAGGCGAGAGGGCAGGGGAGGGAAGGGAGGGGATGGCGCAGGCCAAGGTCAGCGCAGCGCCCACGTCCACTGCCAGGTGTCAGGGTTCGGGCAGCCAAGGGGGCCCAGGCGAGGGGCAGGGCTGTGTTTCCCCTAGGGAGCCTTCAGGGCGCAGAGGCCAGCCCATTGCAGTGCTCTGCGATCCAGGGGAGTAGATGCTCCAGGGAGGGACCTGGAGCCAAGCAGGGCCAAAGGAGGGCCCTGGGTGTGGAAAGGCTGCCAGCGCCAGCATGAAGCTGGGTGGCTGGGTGGGAGGGGTCCCGGGACCCATTGGAGGAGCCCAGGCTAGGGAGCCATGCGACCTAGGCCAAGGAGCAGGGAGAGAGTAAAGGGGAAAGAGGGAATGGGAGGAAGGGGGGAGCTAGGAGGAGGAAAGTGTGGAGTGTGATGGTGGTGCCTGGGGCATGAGGTGCCCCACCAAAGGAGTGCCCTGTTTGGGGAAAGGCTGCCAGAGCCAGCCTGAAGCTGTGTGTCTCTTTCGTAGGGGACCCGGGAGTGTTGGAGGAGCCCAGGCTGGGGACATTCATGGGGTGCGGTGGGTCCGGGCAGTGCAGGGATCCCACAGCACCAGGGCAACAATGGGGAGGCCCAACAGGGGCCACCAGCAAGGGGCCTGTGATCCAGAGATGGGGAGAGGTCCAGGGTCCTGGAGATGACCGGACTGGGGCTCCAGCAAGGAGCCAGGCCTAGGCCTGGAGAGCCACGTGCCAGGGCCCCCATCAGGCCCAGCGGAGGGGAGGAAGGGAGTGGAGAGAGGGGAGCATGTGGCGTAGGGGGGAGGAAGGCTCAAGGCCCGGTCCACTGCTGGCTGCTTTGGGTCCTGGAGCATGGTCAGAGGTCTGGGAAAGAGGATGTGGTAATGGTCCCAACTAAGGTGCCCATGCACTGTCCCAGGACTATGTATCTTGTTTTGTCAGTCACATTCACTTGACTGGACAACAGAGATAAGTGTCCCTTACAAGGGGACAAGTATATAGAATAAGTGGAACATGTAAGTTTTGGCGCAGTGGGCCTAAGGAAAGGGTCTTGTCACCTAGACAAGGATGGGAATCTATGGCCATCAAAGTTGTACACAATGCCATCGTAATTTTGTGAGGCCAAGTTTTTAAGACCAGGAAGTAAACATGTGGGAATGGGATAATGGCACAGGACTGGTGCAGGGAATGTGACAAAGGAATTTAAAAAGGGTCCAAACAAGAAATCTAGGCATCAAGTGTAAGGAGCCAGTAACACACACAAGGAAGAGATGCTGGGCATGGGGGGTGGGGGGCTTATGGAGTATCTATCTGCAGCTTCCCCCAAAAAAGGCCACAAATCTTGCATTGTCCAGCCATATCCCCATATCCAGTGCCCACACTGGCACTGTTCAGCTGGATCTTATTTCCTGCACACATACCTACTGTGTACCTATGGCCTTTCCTCATAACCCTGTTTCTCACACTTGCACGGTAGAGCTGAGAGGCCTGATTGCCTGTGATGTTTCCAGCTCTGCTGCTGTGTCCATTGTTCAGCCCCAGGTGTGACAGTATCCCAGCAGTCCCATGAAAATCCAATCTCAGGAAACCAAAAGTTCTAGGCAACCCCCTACCCCGACCCCACCCAACCAGTATATGAAGGAAGGAGACTTACCATCTGAATCAGGGACATCTGGCTTAGCCACCAGTATAGCCCCTCAGTCTGGAAAGGGCTTCTTCCTCTTCATTTCAGTCACATGATTCTCACACATCAGGTACTGGCTAGGAATGGGTCAAACTGGCCCTTCCTGGAAGTCTGACATGGGAGACTTCCAGGAGCCAGTCTTCTCCTCAAACCTCAGTTTGTTTGTGTGAAAATCATTCAAACCCATAAAAAATACTGAACTGTTAACAAAAGGTTTACCTCTGTGGTCCCATTTACACTCACATATGACATAACATTTCACTCAATGAAGATCAGTTTATAAGTTGGTCCCATCAGACTGGATAGCCTAGTGATGTAGTCATCTTACTTTATGTGGGTACATACTCTGATGTTTGCATATGGACAAAATTACCTCAGGATGCATTTGTCAGAAAACATTCCATCATAGAGCAATACCTTAAGTGTATGCCTGTGAACAAGCATCATTTTGTTCCTTTATATAAATTACTCTTACTTATATGCCTTACAATTAAAATTGTCTATTGTGCTCCAAACAGAGGCTCAGATAGAAAAGCTGCCTAAAATTTTACAGCCTGTTGCCTAAAGCTAGGAGTGTCAATCAGTGATTGCTTCCCTAGCTTGTACCAGGCCCTGGTTTTTAATCACAAGAACAAAACAAGTCCTAGAGCCTTAGTCTTCTAATTCCACCAACAATATGGGGCCACCAATCCAGAACAAATTCAAGTGAATTTGCTCTTTCTCATCTCAGATATGTATTGCTCTATGGTGAACATGTCAATACTGTGTTGACTTCATAGGATCAATTCCCCTGCTATAACCCTGCCCCTAATAACCAAATTCCCTCATGTCTACTCTTTATTGAGTCTGGGTTTCTTCTGACACTCTAGACACTTGGACAATACAAAGTCATGCAACAAATTACATCATGAAACTCAGTTATAACAACTACATTATGCTAAAATAGAACCAATAATAGAATCTGTTACTGTTTTTAATCTGGAAAGCCCACGGTTAAGGCAATGCCACCATGTTCCAGAGGTGAATGTTCATGAGGGTTCTGACTTTACCAGTGGGTTAATCTATTAGTTGGCTTAATAATTTGAAGGGACCACAGGGAGGTGGTGAAAAGTATAGGCATATGGGGCATGAATGGAGGAAGTAAGTCATTATGGGTTTGGCCCTGAGGACAATATTTGTCCTAGGGCCCTTCCTCTTCTACCCTGCTTCCCCACTGCCAAGAGCTGAGCAGCTTTCTCTACCATACCCTCTGCCATGATATTCTGCCTCATTTGGGTGCCAGATCAATGGTGCTAATTGACCATGACTGAGTCCACTGAAACCATGAACCAAAATAAACTGTTCTTTCTCCAAGTTGTTCTTGTTTAGGTTATTTTTATCACAGCCATGAAAAACTGACATAACATCTTTATGTCTTTTTTAATTTTTTTTTAGTTGTCAATGGACCTTTATTTTAATTATTGATATGTGGTGCTGAGAATCAAACCCAGTGCCTCACACATGCTAGGCAAGCACTCTGCCGCTGAGCCACAACCTCAGCCCTGAAGTTATTCTTAAAAATATTTATCAAATATATAAAACCTCAATCATATAACCACAAATATTGACTTAATAAAATTATTAGTTACATCACCAGAAATGTACCACTTGCCTGAGACTCTGTTCCTCACAATTAATATCCTGGAAGCTTCAACCTATAGGAACTTGATGGCAACTACCAATACAAAAGTATATTAATTTTTTAAATACATAACTGAAATTACCATTAATTTTAAAATAAAGGAACTCGGCTTATTTTTCTATGAAATTTTTATACTGAAAATATAAATGTTCCTCCCGGTAAGAAAACGTCCACCAAGTGGCTAAAAACATGAACCAATAACAAATGTATTCCTTAAGTACATCTTATCTTCATTTTTCTTGGAAAACCTATATTCAACTATTTGAGTTAATAGTCAATGGAAACTAAAGTTGATCATTCCCTTCCATCTTAAAGAAGATAACACTCAACTATTACTAACAGTTAAGCATAAAAACCAAAGTTCCTGAGCACTATAACTATATGGAATACAACTATTTTACTTTATTTCGCAAATGTTGCTGGTACTTAACCATGTGCCAGACATTACAAATAACTTCTTCTGAATTTCCATTACAGTCCTCACATGGGTCCATTACTTCTATCATTTTTGAAAACACAAAAGTGACCAAAATTCTTATAACTCCCATATCAATATCATGCGGTCAATGCCCACAGGTCAAGTTCAAACTCCAAAGCAAGACAGACTACCAAGAGACCCACAAAGGGGTCTGACACAAGAAAGAGGGTCCACCTGGTTGCAGCTCGGTGGGCCAGGCCACCTAACACCACTTCCCTTCTAATTCCCTCTTGCAGACCCTCTTTGCCCCCATCCACACAGCCCTGTGTGCATTTTCAGCAGCACTCACCCTAGGACTTTGTCCAGCAGGTTCTTCACCTCAGTACTCACAGTTTGTAGAGACCAGGAAGGGCACTGGCTGCAGCTGGGGAGATGCAGGAAGGAGGTGTGAAAAGTCCAGTTTCACTTGAAGGGTCAAAGCTGAAGGACAAATGCAAGAGCTCATGGATGGGAAGAACCTCAGTGTCCAATGTACTATCCACTGCTTCCTCTTAATCCTCCTCAACAACTTTGCAACTTAGTGCACCATCTACTAATTTATTTCCTATTGCCAATCTCTCCCCCACTAGAACATATACCCTGTTAAGGGCAGCGTTTTTCCTGGTAAGGAAACTACTGAAGCAAGGTCCCCGCAATTGAAAAGGATCATGTTATGATTTGGACATAAAGTGAAAACTCTTAATGCAGAATGATTCAAAGGTGAAATGATTAGACTTAGAGCTGTGACCTAAATCAGTTCATCTTATTTTGAATAGAGTAATTGGGTGGTAATCATACACAGGTGGGGTATGATTGAAGGAAGTGGGTCACTGGGTACCTATCTGGAATGGGTCCATCTTCCCTATGGCCTCTTCCCCTTCCCCTCTTTCTGTCTCCTGGCCAACATCAATGGGGCAGCACTCCTCCATCATGTCCTTCCGCCATGACATTCTGCCTCATTTTGGGCCCAGAGCAATGGAGTGAGTCCACCATGGATTGAACCTCTGAAACTAGTTTTCTTGTCATGTACTTTGTTGTTAGTGACAAAAACCTGACTAACACAGACCACAAGCCTTGTCTAGGGGAGGTGAAGGATACGGGAATGCACGGATTAGAAAATGCCTCCTTAGAAGGCCAACCAGTAAATAATTCTGCCTTGTAGGTCATCCAGTCTGCACCACTACTCAACTGTGCTCCTGTGCCAAGAAAGCAGCCATGACTGTATTCCAGTCAAACCTTACTTAGAAACATGTGGCAGGCCAAATTTGACGCACAGATAACCATTTCCTAAATGAAATAAAGTTCAAGTACACAGAAAAATGCCATGATTGGGTTGGGTGGATCGGTCAAACAGAAACAACAATGGCAGAGGTGTTAACAAGTCTAAGAGTGACACAAAAACCTGAAAATAATGCCCCAGGCTGGGAGTGGTGGCTCCTACCTGTAATTCCAGCAGCTCAGGAAGCTAAGGCAGGAGGATTGTGAGTTCAATGCCAGCCTCAGGAACTTATCGAAGCCCTAAGCAATTTAATGTGACCCCTGTCTCTATGTAAAATATTAAAAAGTGTTGGGTAGGTGACTTGGTAGTTAAGCACCACTGGGTTCAATCCTCAGTACCTAAAAAATAAATAAATAAATAAAAGAGGCCACATTGTCAGCTAGAGACAAGACGACAAATGTAAACATTAGGAATCTGAATCTAAGATGAATCTAATATCGACCTCACAGCCTCAGGAACATATTTTGTAAGGTCAACACCCACTTAAGAGTTTAACACAGGTACAACTGAATTCCCTAACCAGCCTCATGGCTGAGCTAAAGGTCACAAGCTTTCAGGGACCAGACAGGAGTACTGAAGAACATTTCTACTACCTGGTGATACCTGCACCAATTACACAAAGTAGAAAATAAGAAAGAAAGAAAGAAAGAAAGAAAGAAAGAAAGAAAGAAAGAAAGAAAGAAAGAAAGAAAATGAAAACCCATCATTTCTCATTCTCATGAAAATCATTAGAAAAATCACTGAATCAGCAATAGCCTCATATAAAAGTCCCTTTCAGGGCTGGGATACAGCTCAGTTGATAGAGTGCTTACCTTGTATGCACACTGCTTTGGGTTCAATTCCCAGCACCACCAAAAAAAAAAAAAAAAGTCTCCCTTTCACAACAGACATAAAAGATTTAAATCCTCAGGAACAAACAACATAAAAGATATGCAGATCCCGGTCTTGGATTGTGGCTCAGTAGTAGATCTCTTGCCTAGCAGGAGAAGGAGCCAGGTTCAATCCTCAGCACCAAAAAAAAAAAAAAAAAAAAAAAAAAAAAAGGCATTGTGTTGTGTCCATCTACACCTAAAAAATAAATATTAAAAAAAAAATATGCAGAGCCAAACTTCAGTAAGGGGCACATGTGGTGACTGCAGGGAACACATGCCCTACATGGGTCAAAAAAAGCATTAATTTTGGAAACAAGATGTCATAATGAATGTAATTTTAATCAGTATCACAAACTTTGGGAGTAAGATACAGTTGTTGGAAAAGATTTGTGAAGAGGTATGGGGAAGGGGGCCAACCTTGTAAAGACTAGCTGTGATCAATGGGAAGCCGGAGTGAATGCTTTGTCTATTTCTGGACCCCACAGTCCTGCAGGCAGGAGCAACCACACTTTTTTTGGTTGGAGGGGGGTGGTGAGGGCAGTGCTGGGGATGGAACCCAGGGTCACTCTATCATGGAGCAACACTTGTGGCCATTTTTATTTTGAAACAGCATTTTGTAAGTTGCTGAGGCTGGCTTCCAACTTGCAAACCTGCTGCATAAGCCTTCCCAGTCACTAGAATTATAGGCATGGGCCACCAGGCCAGTCAGGTTCTTCTTCTAAGAAATCATTTTCTCCACCCACTTACTCCTTAAAGCTCCTGGGTAGCCTTTTCAGGCTTCAGAATTACAAAGGCTTGGAATAATGGCATCTTCTGTCCACCTGTACATGGGTTGAGCCTGGAACCAGGGCAGAGGGTGGCTTGGTTTTGGTGCTAGGCCATGTGTTATGTAACTATGAAATGTTTCTAAATACTTCTAAAAGTTTGATGTTTTGGAGAGTTTTCCCTCCTTGCTAGAGCATGATGTGTTGCCAGACCTTATGTGTCCCATCAGACTCCCCATGTGTCAGCCACTGATCTAAACTACTGAGCTTCAAGAAAAGATCTCAAATCCAGAGTTTTGTCAGACACCCTGAGAGCTTAGGTTAAGGTAGGGCCACCTCTGTCGTGTGAAAGACCATGACACTTCTCTGAAAGCCTAGAGTCAAGCAGTGACAAGGCCTCATCAGCTGTGAATTAATCTCAGAATCCTCATCCACCAATACCACCTGCTATCAACTAGCAATTAGAGACCTTACCTGTCATCCTGACTGTCCCCCAAGGTGGTCAAGCTGGCTTCTCCAAGAACTGCTCCTGTACAGGAAAATCTCAGCTTCAAGGACACTTTACTTTTCACAAAGCCTGTTTCCATATTAATTGAACAAGTGGGCTTAAGAATTTTGGAAACCATTAATATGTGGTTAAAGTACTTCATCTACCTGCTGTATTCTATGAAGTTTTTTCACATTATTCTCTCCCCTCTGAGCATGTAAACCTACACAACAATTCTCATTGTATTTCAATAAACTCTGATTCAGTAAATCATCTCCTCATTTCTGTCACATACATCAACTGGCAGCCAGCAGGATTTCATAATCCATAGAGGTGAATGATTGAACAAAGTTCAAATTTTAGTTTTAATTTTAATGAAAGCAGAGAGAATAGAAATTGCATAGCATTCTTCTTCATGCTCAATATTCCACTGTATTTTCAACTTTGATGACCTGGGAAGAATTTCTAAAAGTGGCACAAACTATAAGAATTCTGTGCCATGCTCACAAACACTTCTGTCAAATTAGTTGAGTAGCATAAAGCTGTTTTCACTATAACTTGTGATATATGCACTACCCAGTACCTTAAGATGATGGCATAATTTTTTTTTGACCAGTAAGTATATAAAGGTAAATGAGTAAATTACTATTCTTAGTCTTTTCATTTTGAAATTTGGAAACTATTCTCTATCATAACAAGCTAGAAAATTTGAATTATTTATATATTTAGGTAACAGGAATTAAACCCAGAGGAACTCAATCACTGAGCCACGTCCCCAGCCCTACTTTGTGTTTTATTTAGAGATGGGGTTTCACCAGTTGTTTAGGACATCGCTAAGTTGCAGAGGATGGCTTTGAAGTCATGATCCTACTGCTTCAGCCTCCTGAGCTGCTGAGTTTATGGGCATGCACCACCACACCCAACTAAATTACCAAGTGTTAAATACATGGTATACATAAAACAATAGGTTGGAAGCCAGGAAGGGTGGTATGTGCATGCAATCCCAGTGACATGGGAATCTGAGGCAGGAGGATCACAAGTTTGAGGCCAGCTAGGAAACTTAGTGAGACCCTGTCTCAATAGCAAATTAAAAATAACTGGGGCTATAGTTCCATACTACAACACCCATATACCCCCAGTCCAGCAAATTAAGGTATGAAGATCTCCACTATCTACACCTAGTAAATTAAAGACAAACAATTTCAGATCATACAGATGGTTCAACTAGGATCTGTCTACATCTCAGAACAAGGCTTATGTATGCATTTTAGAAGTTTCTTTTCAGGTTTCAGACCTCAAGAATACACACTGCCTTTTATGAAAACTCAAACAACTGAGTGTTGTGAAGGCACACATCTCACAAGAAAAATTTACATACTCATGGGCTGATGATGAAATTTCCACATTCTTTATAATCCTACTGCCACTATCTCTATCAAATGCTTTAATACCTTGCTTAAATAAAAGCTTCAATTGCTTACTAAACCCTTGAAACAGAGACAAAAACCAAAGTCCTTTAGCAAGCTATAAAATCATTTAAAAAAATGGTAAGCCCCGGCCCCTTGTAATCCCAGCAACATGGAATGCTGAGGCAAGAGGAATGCAAGTTCAAACCCAGCCTCAGCAACTCACCAAAGCCCTAAGCAACTCACTGAGGCCCTAAGCAACTCACCAAAGCCCTGTCTCTAAATAAAATATGAGAAACTAGCTGGGGATGTGATGCAGTGCCTCTGGGTTCAATCTCCAGTACCAAAACCAAATAAACAAAGATATAGATACAATAGCGACACTCCTGTGAAAACGGTACTACCAGCAAAGATCACCAATACATCTTATTATACAGAAGATCACCACTGATTATCATAAACACTTGAAAAGTCTTAATTAAAAAACAGGAGAAGGCTGGGGTTGTGGCTCAGTGGTAGTGAGCTTGCCTGGCAGGTGAGGTACTGGGTTGGATTCTCAGCATCACATATAAATAAATAAATTTTTAAAAAGGTCCATTGACAACTAAATATATACTAAAAACAAACAAAAAACAGGAAAGCCAGGCACAGTGGTAACCATCTGTAATTCCCTCTCAGTCCCTGGGGGAATAAGGAAGAAAGACAGAAAGTTAGTGAGCAGCCTGGGCAATTTAGGCCTTGTGCCAGAATAAGCAATAAAATCTGCTGTGGCTAAGCCAGGCGAGGTAGTGCAAACCTATAGTCCCAGTGGCTCCAGAAGCTGAGGCAGGAGGATTAACAATTCAAAGCCAGTTTCACCCATTTAACTAGTCAGTAAGCAAATCAGTGAGACCATCTATAAAAAAATATTTAAAAGGGGTTGGGGATGTGATTCAGTGCTTAAGTGCCCAGGGGTTCAATGCCCTGTACATAACAAAAAAAAAAAAAAACTCAATGGCTGTAGCTCAGTAGTAAAACCCCCCTGGATTCAATCCCCAGTATCAAACACACACACACACACACACACACACACACACACCCCACATAAGAATGAATATCCAACTTGTTTAGGAAGTACACACATTTCTAGCAACTCTGCAAACTGAGGAAGGAGGAATCAAAGTTTGAAACCAGTCTTAGCAACTGAGGGAGACACTGTCTTAAAATAGAAAGCAAAAAAGGGCTGGGGCTGAGGCTCAGAGGCAGAGCACTCACCTGGCATGTGTGAGGCACTGGATTCAATCCTCAGCACCACATAAAATAAAATAAAGTTGTGTCCACTTATAAATAAAAAATAAAATAAATAGAAAGCAAAAGGACTTGAATGTAGCTTAGTTACAGAGAATATCTGGGTTCTACCCCTAAATCCCCACAAGAAAAAAAAGAATCTTGGCCCATGAGTGCAGCTCTGAATTCAACCCCCACTCCCGCCAAAAACAGAGTACATATATTATCATTCATTAAATTGCTTAAGTGGGCTGGGGTTGTAACTCAGTGGAAGAGTGCTTGCCTAGCATATGTGAGGCACTGGGTTTGATCTTCAGCACCACATAAAAATATACAAAAACAAAACAGAGGTATTGTGTCCATCTATCATCTAAAAAAATATTAAAAGACCTTGTTTGAGTTATAAGAATACTAGAAAACAAATATCTTTACAAACAAGAATACCCAGTTAGAACACAATGGGGGAAAACCCATTAGGAATAGACATGTTGGTGGTTGGTGCCTCCCTGCACGAGAACACTAGACATTAAACCCAGGGCGTCCACGCATGCTCAACATTCACCCTATACCTCAGCACAGAAATCAGCAATTGTTAAAAATATTAACAATTCAAAGCCAGTTTCACCCATTTAGGAGTAAACTTACATGCAAGCTCTACAATTATAAAACTGCAAAACTTTCCTGAAATGAGAAAAAACATCACCCAACTGGAGTCAAACCTCTATTTGGATGAAAATCATAAGAAATACAAAAGACAAACGCCTAAACCTAGACCCAGAAGGTACCAGCCTGTAGTCCCAGCTGCTCAGAAAGCTGTGACAGGAGGACAACTTGAGCCCCAAACTTTATCGCTAGCCTGCACAACATAGGAAGACCCTCTGAAAGAAGGAAGGAAGGAAGGAAGGAAGGAAGGAAGGAAGGGAGGAAGGAATGAAGGAAGGAAGGAAGGAAGAAAACAAATATGAAATATGAAATAACTCTACTCCGGAGCTGAGGCCAAGGAAGAAAAGTTGCAGGCTAGCCTGCTTCTAAATAAAAAATGAAAAGGGCCAGGGAAAAGCTCAGTGGTAGATCACCCCTGGGTCCATTCCCTAGTTCCATAAAAAAAATAATAAAAGAACCATAAAGCAGTTCACAAAGAACTGGACAGGCTGGCATAGTGGCACACAAGAGCTTGGGAGGCTGAGGCAGGAGGAGCACAAATTCAAAATCAGCGTCAGCAATTTAGTGAAGCCTTAAGCAACTCAGCAAGACCCTCTCTCTAAACAGAAATTTAAAAAATGGCTGAGGATGTGGCTCAGTGATTAAACTCCCCTGGGTTCAATCCCCAGTATCAAACACACACACACAAACACAACACAATGAATGTCCAGCTGTTAAAGAGGTACACTCCTTTAATTAATCCCAGCAACTCTGCAAAATAAGGAAGGAGGAACCAAATTTGAAGCCAGCCTTGGTAACTGAGGAAGACACTGTCTTAAAATAAAAAGTAAAAAGGGCTTGGGATTTAGCACAGTGGCAGAGAATCTCTGGATTCAATCCCTAAACTACCAACTTAAAAAAAAAAAGTTGGCTGATGAGAGCAGCTCTGAATTTAATCCCCAGTTCCACAAAAAATAGAGCATGTAATATTATGATCCTTTAAATAAAGGCATAAGAATGCTAGAAAACGAATATCTTTATAAACAAGAATAACCAATTAGAACACAATAGGGGAAAACTCATTAGGAATAAATGAGGGTTTGAAGAGTTGGGTGGGATGGTGGTTGGCATGATGCTGCAGGTGAACGCTAGGCATTAAACCCCAGGCCTCCACACATGCTCAACATTCACCCTACACTCTCAGCACAGAAATCAGCAATTGTTAAAAATATGTAACACCTAGGAATAAACTCTCATGCAAGCTCTACAGTTATAAAACTGCAAAACTTTACCGAAATGAGGAAAACAAAAGACAAACGCCTAAACCTGGACCCAGAATGTACCAGCCTGTACTCCCAGCTTCTCAGAAAGCTGAGACAGGAGGACACCTTGAGCCCCCAACTTTAACACTGGACTGGACAATATAGGGAAACCCTCTTCCAGAAAAAAAAAAATATGAAATAACTCTACTCCAGAGGTGAGGCAGTAGGGATGAAAAGTTGCAAGCTAGCCTGCTCTAAAAAAAAAAAAAAAAAAAAAGGCCAGGGATAAAGCTTGGTGGTAGATCACCCCTGGGTCCAATTCCACTACCTAAATAAATAAATAAATAAACGAACCATAAAGCAGTTCACAAACAATGGGATAGGCCTCAAAACAAACAAACAAAAGACATATGTACAACAGCAACACTCCTGTGGAAATATTACTACCAGCACCAATCACCAATACGCTTACTATACATAAGATTACCACTGATTATCATAAACACTTTAAAGGAAAAGTCTTCATTAGAAAATGTGAGAGCCAGGCACAGAGGTGACCATCTGTAATCCCCCCTCAGTTGCTGAAGTTAGAGAGCAGCCTAGGAATTCAGACCTTCTGCCAAAATAAGCAATGAAAATTGTCATGGCTAAACCAGGCAAGGTGGTGCACACCTGTTACCCCAACGGCTCCAGGGGTGATGCAGAACGAATGTGAGTTCTAAGCAAGCCTCAGCAACTTAGCAAGGCACTAAACAACTCAGTGAGACCCTGTCTCTAAATGAAATATTTTAAAAAGGCTGAAAATGCGGCTCAGTGCTTAAGTGCCCTGGACTCAATTCCTAGGGAAAAATAACAACAAACAAACAAACAAACAAAAATGCATAGCTATAGCTTAATGGTGAAATTTCCCTGGTTTGAATCCCCAGTATCAAAAACACACAATACACACACACACACACACATACACACACACACAAGCACACACAAGGGAATTAATGTCCACCTGCTTACGGAGATACACTCCTTTAATCCAAACAACTCTGCAAACTGAGGAAACAGGAATCCCAGTTTGAGGCCAGCTTCAGCAACTGACTGAGACATTGTCTTAAAAACTAAAAAAGGGGGCTTGGTTGTTGCAAGGCACTGAATTCCATCCTTAGCACCACATAAAAATAAAATAAAATAAAGGCAGTGGGTCCAACTACAACTAAAAAAAAGAAAAAGAAAAAAACTTAAAAAACATAAAAAGATCTTGAGATGTATCTCCGTAGCAGAAAAATATCTGTGACCAACCCCTAAATCCCTAACAGAAAAAAAAAAGCTGGCCCATCAGTGCATCTCTCAATTTAATCCCCAGTTCTGCCAAAAATAGAGCATGTATATTATAATTTATTAAGTCATAAGAATGCTAGAAAACAAATATCTTTATAAACAAGAATAACCAGTTAGAACACAATGGGGGAAAACTCATTAGGAATGAATGAGGGGTTGAAGGGTTGGGGGGTGATGAATGCTGGGTCTCCACACATGCTCAATATTCACCCTATACTCTCAGCACAGAAATCAGCAATTGTTAAAAATATGTAACACCTAGGAATAAACTCTCATGCAAGCTCTACAGGTATAAAACTGCAAAACTTCACTGAAATGATAAAAAACTTCACCCAAATGAAGTCAAACCTCTATTTGGATAAAAATCATAAGGAAAACAAAGACAAATGCCTAAACTGGACTCAGAAGGTACCAGCCTGTAGTCCCAGCTGCTCAGAAAGCTTGGACATGAGGTCAACTTAAGCCCTGAACTTTAAGGCTCACCTGGACAACATAGGAAGACCCTCTTCCAGAAAAAGAAAACAAACAACAACAACAAATATGAAATAACTTTACTTCGGAGGTGAGGCAGTAGGATGAAAAGTTGCAGGGTAGCCTGCTTCTAAATAAAAAATAAAAAGGGCCAGGGATAAAGCTCAGAGGTAGATCACCCCTAGGTCCCATTTCTAGTTCCCGGAGGGGGAAAAAAAATAGAACTATAAAGCAGTTCACAAACAACAGGATAGGTCCCAAAGCAAACAAACAAAGAAACAAACAAAAGATATATGTACAATAGTGACACTCCTGTGGAAACATTACTACCAGCACCAATCACCAATACACTTATTATACATAAGATTACCATTGATTATCATAAACACTTTAAAGGAAAAGTCTTCATTAGAAAATGTGAGAGCCAGGCACAGAGGTGACCATCTATAATCCCCTCTCAGTCTCTGAGAGGGGAACTAAGGCACTAAGGCAGGAGGAATGAAAATTAGAGAGCAGCCTGGGAAATCAGACCTTCTGCCAAAATAAGCAGTGAAAATTGTCATGGCAAAACCAGGCAAGGTGGTGCACACCTGTAATCCCAGCGGCTCCAGAGGCGAGGCAGGAGGATTGTGAGTTGAAAGCCAGCCTCAGCAACTTAGCAAGGCACTAAGGAACTCAGTGAGACCCTGTCTCTAAGTAAAATATTTTAAAAAGGCTGAAGATGGGGCTCAGTGCTTAAGAGCCCTGGATTCAATCCCTAGGGAAAAACAACAACAACAACAACAACAACAACAAAAATGCATAGCTGCAGCTTAATGTTGAAACTCCCCTGGTTTGAATCCCCAGTATCAAACACACACACACACACACACACACACACACTCACACACACGATGCATGCACACACACACAGGATGCATGCACACACACACAGGATGCACGCGCACGCACACACACACACAAGGGAATTAATGCCCAGCTGGTTACAGTGGGACACTCCTTTAATCCCAACAACTCTTCAAACTGAGGAAAGAGGAATCCCAGTTTGAAGCCAGCTTTAGCCACTGAGGGAGACATTGTCTTAAAAAGTAAAAAGTGGGGCTGGGGTTGTGGCCTAGCAAGTGCGAGATGCTGAGTTCCATCCTCAGCACCACATAAAAATAAAATACAGGCAGTGGGTCCAACTACAACTAAAAAAAAAAAAAATGGAAAAAACTTAAAAAATGTAAAAAGGGTTTGAGATGTATCTCCATAGCAGAAAAATATCTGTGATTAACCATTAAATCCCCAAAATGGGGGGGGGGGGAAGCTGGCCCATCAGTGTATCTCTCAATTTAATCTCCAGTTCTGCCAAAAATAGAGCATGTATATTATCATTCATTAACTCATAAAAATGCTAGAAAACAAATATCTATATTAAAAAGGATAACCAGTTAGAACACAATGGGGAAAACTCATTAGGAATAAATGAGGGGTTGAAGGGTTAGAGAGTGGCTGTCGAGCCGCTGCAGGTGAACACTAGACATTAAACCCCAGGGCCTCCACACAGGCTCAACATTCACCCTATACCCTCAGCACAGAAATCAGCAATTGTTAAAAATATATAACACTGGGCTGGGGATGTGGCTCAAGTGGTAGCGCGCTTGCCTGGCATGCGTGCAGCCCAGGTTCGATCCTCAGCACCACATACAAACAAAGATGTTGTGTCCCCTGAGAACTAAAAAATAAATATTACAAAATTCTCTCTCTCTCTCTCTCTCTCTCTCTCTCTCTCTCTCTCTCTCTCTCTCTAAAATATATATAATAAAACACTTAGGAATAAACTGTCATGCAAGCTCCACAATTATAAAACTGCAACTTTCCTGAAATGATGAAAACTTCACCCAACTGCAGTCAAACCTCTATTTGGATGAAAATCATAAGGAAAATAAAAAACAAACGCCTAAACCTGGACCCAGAAAGTACCAGCCTGTAGTCTCAGCTGCTCAGAAAGCTGAGGCAGGAGGACAACTTGAACCCTGAACTTTAGGACAACATAGGAAGACCCTCTTCCAGAAAAAGAAAACAAACAACAACAACAAATATGAAATAACTCTACTTTGGGAGGTGAGGCAGTAGGATGAAAAGTTCCAAGCTAGCCTGCCTCTAAATAAAAAATTTAAAAAGGCCAGGGATAAAGCTCAGTGGTAGAACACCTCTGGGTCTAATTCCTAGTACTGGCAAAAGAAAAAAAAAAAAGAACCAAAAAGCAATTAAAAGAAAAGACTGGCTGGGCAAGGTGGCACACACTCCATAATCTCAGCAGAGCTCAGGATGTTGAGGCAGGAGTACCAATTCAAAACCAGTCTCAGCAATTTAGCAAGGCCCTAAGCAACTTAGCCAGACCCTGTCTCTAAATAAAATATAAAAAACCACCTGGGAAAGTGGTTCAGTAATTAATCTCCCTGGGGTTCAAACCCCGGGACCCCCCAAAATATAAAAAGACAAAAATGTTCTACCACCCAGGTGCTGAACAAAATACAAAGGAAGTCTACCTACTGAACCGGCAGAAATGCAAAGACTCACAACCCTGTTGCTGGACCAGCAATTCCACTTCCACAAACTCATTTTGAAGAGTTCGGGCCAATTCAACAAATATATTCCACAAACTCGCTTAAATAAGGGCAAATAATGTGGGCGAACTAGCGCATGAGTAGATCCCAAGTATTCAGGAGCACGAGACTAGAGGATACCAATTTTAGGCCAATCTCAAGCAAGTCAGTGAGACCCTATTGACTCAGAATAAAAAGTAAAATAAATAACAAAAATGGACTGAAGGGGCTGGGATTGTGGCTCAGTGGTAGAGCGCTTGCCTACCATGTGTGAGATGTGGAGTTCAATTCTCAGCACCACATATACAAAAGTAAAATAAGATTCATTGACAACTAAAAATATATTTTGGAGATGTAGCTCAGTGATAAAGTAGTCCTAGGCTCAATCCCCATTAGCAAAACTAGTTTAAACAAACAACGGCAGACTACTATGAGGAAATATCCGAGCTTTGGCTCATTCAGGCTTCTAAAACAAGACCCCATGGCATCTCTACCTTGCAAACAACCATTTATTTCTTACCGTTTTGCAGGGGTAGAAGTTGGAGATTGAAGGCTGCTTCCAAATTGCTTAAGACACCTTCCTGCAGGCTCTTCACAGAACGGAGAATCACTTTGGGACTTCCTTTACATAGCCACAGCTATATCCTGGGGTGTGGACTCCACCCCCAGGGTCAAAGGGTGGAAGGGTCCTCCCCCTAGGAGATAAGTTTCAGCACACTAATGGCACACTTCTGGCATCACCACTCCCTCAATAGGGTGGAGTAAATTAGAGTGCATCCAAACAAAATATCACTCAGCCTTTGGGAAACTATTTAGACCATGAGGCAAACAAACTTTTCATGTTTTGAGACAACTAAGAAAATCCAAACACCACCAGTGTGACAATAGTAATGAATTACTGTTGATAGTCTTAAGTCTTTTTTTTTTTCAAAGAGAGAGAGAGGAGAGAGAGAGAGAGAATTTTAATATTTATTTTTTAGTTATCGGCGGATACAACATCTTTGTTTTGTATGTGGTGCTGAGGATCGAACCCTGGCTGCACGCATGCCAGGCAAGCACGCTACCGCTTGAGCCACATCCCCAGCCCCGATAGTCTTAAGTCTTTGTGAGAACTTAACTTTGAGAGGTACACAATAGAACATTCAATGCAATGGTTTTGCTGGCCATGCATGGAGAATTATTGAAGAGGTGAAAAGTGGCAAAAGCACAATCTCTCAACTTTTGTGAATATTGAAAATGCTCCAGGGCTTCCTTCTCAGTGAAGGAGGGCTCCCATCACGTGTATGGGGCATTGGGTTCCATCCTCAGCACCACATAGAAATGAATAAATAAAATAAAGTTACTATGTCCATCAAAACTAAAAATAAATAAATAAATAAATAAATACAAAAGAAAAAAAATGCTCCACAATTTTTTTAAGTTATTCATGTTTCCATTTACTGATATGAAAAACCTTAAGACAAACTGTCACATAAGGCAGCAGGGAACAAGCCAGGTGCGATGGCAAAGGCATGTAATCCCAGTGGCTCTGGAGGCTCAGGCTGCAGGAGTGTAAATTCAAAGCTAACCTCAGCAACATAGTGAGGCCCTAAGCAACTTTGCAAGACCCTGTCTCTAAATAAAAATTCTAAAATGGGCTGGGGATGTGGCTCAGTAGTTAAGTGCCCCTGGGTTCAATTCCAATTTATTTATTGGTGCCAATAAATAAATAAATAAGAATCAAAATTTTAAAATACCAGGGAACAAAATGTGAGTTCATTCAGGTAAATTTATGTGTTATATGTGCATGGTAAACACAAATCCAGGGTGATAACCTCAAATTAACTATGAAAATATTAATACTGGAGTCACATTAGACTATGATTTCCATGACTACTTCCTAATGAGACCTTTCTACATCACTTGAATTTTAAAATAAACTCTGTTTTCACAATTTAGTAAAATAAAATTATTTCATTTTCTAAATGATACAGAGGCACAAACATTAAGAAGCTCTACTAATGTGCTAGGGGCATAGCTCAGTGGTAGGGTGCTTGCCTAGGATTGTGAGGCATATTTGATCCCCAATACCAAAAAGCCAAAAAAGAACTATAAGGGGCAACAAGGAGGAGATTAAAGCTGTGCAGACCTTAGGTCAGTTGAGGGTCACCCACAGAAAAATCCAAACAGCAAAGGGCAATAGAAGCAGATACCTTAACAGATAGTGGGCAGAGCAGGACAGTTCAGAGAACCACAGACCAATCAGAGTCAGGAGAGGTAGGGAGGGGTTGAGTGGGCAACCAAAGAATTCTGATTCTCCTTCACAAGACAAAAAAGACAAAGGAAAGAAAGAGCGGGCTGCTAAATTTAGCAACAAGATGTTGAAGACCTAAAGGGAGTGCTCAGCATAGTATTCTATGCAAATAATGGAAATTTCCAGAGGCCCCCCCCCCAGTCCAACAGGAGTTGAAACACAGATCACAATCTAGGGGGAGAGGGAATGTTCCCAGAACAGCCAGAACACCCACAGTTTTTCTAATAAGACAGCTCAGACCCTGAGACCTAAGGATAGTTTCCATCCCTTTGCACCTAAAAAGAGATCAATCTGATGCTAAAATTTTTAAATTATAATCCCTCCACTCCACTGAAGAAGTACATGATGCAGGTACCACCACCCTTGTGTTCACAAGGGAATGAAAGGCCAGCAGTTTGTGCTAGATTCAGCATCTCTCTCCACACTGGACTTTAAAGCCCTTCTTAGAAGGTCACCCACAGGCCAAGAGCAGAGGCTCATGTTTGGAGGTCAACCACTAGGGGAGCAGAGGCAGGAGGACTGAGAATTCAGTGCCAGTCTCAGCAACTTACGAGGCCCTTAGCAACTTGGTGAGACACTGTTTCTAATTAAAAAATTAAAAATTGGCTGGGGATGTGTCTCAGTGGTTAAGTGCCCCTGGGTTCAATTCCTGGTGCCAATAAATAAATAAATAAATAAGAATCAAAATTTAAAATACCAGGGAACAAAATGTGAGTTCATTCAGGTAAATTTATGTGTTATATGTGCATGGTAAACACAAATCCAGGGTGATATCCTCAAATTAACTATGAAAATATTAATACTAGAATCACATCAGATATGATTTTCTCGAGTACTTCCTAATGAGACCTTTCTACATCACTTGAATTTTAAAATAAACTCTTTGTTTTCACAATTTAGTAAAATAAAATTATTTCATTTTCTAAATGATACAGAGGCACAAACATTAAGAAGCTCTACTAATGTGCTAGGGGCATAGCTCAGTGGTAGGGTGCTTGCCTAGGATTGTGAGGCATATTTGATCCCCAATACCAAAAAGCCAAAAAAGAACTATAAGGGGCAACAAGGAGGAGATTAAAGCTGTGCAAACCTTAGGTCAGTTGAGGGTCACCCACAGAAAAATCCAAACAGCAAAGGGCAATAGAAGCAGATACCTTAACAGATAGTGGGCAGAGCAGGACAGTTCAGAGAACCACAGACCAATCAGAGTCAGGAGAGGTAGGGAGGGGTTGAGTGGGCAACCAAAGAATTCTGATTCTCCTTCACAAGACAAAAAAAACAAAGGAAAGAAAGAGCAGGCTGCATCTAAATTTAGCAACAAGACACCTAGGACCTGAAGAGAGTGCTCAGCATAGTATACAAATTTCCAAAAGTGCCACCCAGTCCAACAGGAGTTGAAGCACAGGTCACAATCTAGGGGGAGAAGGGATGTTCCCAGAACAGCCAGAACACCCACAGGTTTTCTAAGAAGACCACAGCTCAGACCCTGAAGCATTGAAGTGGCACCCCCTCTCTCCACAGGAAGGTCTTAACTGGGCTTCTCCAGAAATCTTTACCATGGCTGCTTTTAGGACTGTCAGCAAAAGAGTCTCTGCAAAAGAGTTCAATGTAGATAAACTTCCTATATTCTTGTTGCCCTGTTTTACTTGGCCACTGGCAGAGAAGATAGCAGCACTCCAGGTGCTGGACACCCCCTTACTAGTTTTTCACAAACATATCCAGTATAGTACTTTGAAGAAATGTGCAAACAAGGCCTCTGGCCTTGAGCTGGGCTTCACAGAGATGTCTATATTTTTAAGATAAGTTACAATTGGGTTCCTTGGTAACAACTGGCAGGGAGAGGAAAAAAGGGGAAAAGAAGCTCTCCCCTTCTCAGGTGTTGTCCTTGAAGAGTTAACTTGACCAAAACAGTGAAAGAAAAAGCTGCTTTTATGTCAACTTCTGCAGACTGTGAACTTCTGAGACCCTCCCCTTACACGCTGGGTATAAAACTCTGAAACTCCCTGAACTCGGGGTTCAGGGAATTGATTGATTACAGCAAAGGCTGTACCCTCTGAACCTGGCTGCAGCCAAATAAAACTGTTTCCTGCCATCTTCGGTGCCTTGCCTTGCCTCGTTTGTCCCTACAACAGATCAACCTCTGTTGGGTCCCGAGTACTGTCCAAACTAGTTGAAGCTGAAATGAACCCGGGGAGTCGCCAGAGTAGTCTCTGTTCAGGGACAGCGAGCAGAGGGGAAACCGTGACTCCCTTTTTGTTTGGTTTGGAATTATTGGAATTTGGGCAGTATAGAAATTCTGTCCTGGCCATGTCTGTGGGAAAGTGTGTGAAACTTTGTGAATGAGACAGACAAAGGGAAGGGTTCCGACCCAACCCGAGGGCCAAAGCAAGTGCAGAGTCCTGATCCGCGGTTCCGTGGCACCTCATACAGTCTATGGCGGAATTTCACCCACCAACATCCAGGTGAAAGCTCCAGGTCAGCGGTTGATACCGACTTGCAAAGCTAAGAGGGCTCTAAGTCCCCATGAGAGGAGCGGCAGGAGATGGACGAAGCAACTCTTGTCCTCAGCGTGTTTTGTTCTAAAGTGTGCTCCACTGATGCAGGATGGAACATGGGAGGCACACTAAGGAAACTGAGCCTTCTGACATGTGTGTTAGAAACCTTTAGGAAGGTTTTCCTGGTAACTGTGGAGTGAAACTCACTCCACAAAGGTTGTATACTCTGTGAATTAGAATGGCCCACCCAAGATGTGGGCTGACCACCAGATGGATCTTTAGAAGAGAGAGTCATTGCTGAGATCCTTTTGATTGTTGTTGGAACCCCTGAACCAATTTGCTTATATTGATTGCTTGCAAAAGATAGTTCAGAAACAGCCCCCTTGGTTGAGAGCCTGTCTAGATGGACAGTCCAAGCTGATGTTCACCAGGAGCGTCTCTAAGACCCAGAGGAAAGCAGCTAAACAGAAAATCTGACTAGGAAAGAGGAAGGCAAACAGTTTTTCCTGTGAGCCAGAAGACGACCCAAGACCTTATGTGCCACTCTACCCAACGTTGCCAAGACCACTGGGACAACAGACTCTCCTTTCAGCCCCCTTGTCCTCAGAGGCAACAAATGATGGCCCCCAATACTGGCTATTCCTTCCTCTGTGATGTCCTCAGAGCTAAAGGCTTCCTAGGACCAAAGACTCTTTCACCTCCAAAGATGAAGGTGGGAGATTTGTCCCGAGACCATAGCCACAACTCAGATGAGAACTCTCCAGATGCCCCTGCAAGGGACTAAAGGACATACCCATGTTGACCAGAAGGGAAATGTCTGAGGGAGACAAGGCAGTTTTGTGTGCTAGCCTTTCACCACCACTGAGCTCATAAGCTGGAAAAATCATACTCCCTCCTACATGGAGAAAGCTTGGGCCATGACTGATCTGATGCAGCCCGTTATCCAGACCTAGGACGGGGCCTCAACAAAGAAGGTCTAAAAATGAAGAGATGTCAAGAAGCCCTCATAGAAACTCTAAAAGAAAAGTAAAAAGAGAACAAAACACACTGTCTGTGCCCAAGAGTTAGAAGGAATCAGAGCCAGCCCTGAGCCCCAGCCTAAGCCCAGCACATCTGCAGACAATCAGAGCTGAGATAAGCCTCCCGCTGCTCTAGCATCTCCCTGTCGTACCCTCCATAGCCCTGAACATTTCTCTGGCAGCAATAATCAAAAGAGATGTGCCCAACTGACTCAGAGCTAAATGTCCAGGCCACCTCCGCTGCCGCCCCTCTCTCTGCCCAGAGGTGCCCGGGGGAGGAGGGGCACATACAAGTGTAACAGCCACAATGCAAGTTTGTCAGTAAAGAAATGCACAGGTGCAAGCAACAGGTGATCAATGCAGCCTTAGTGGGACAGGCTCAGAGAGCCATTTGCCCAAAATTACAATCCTAGAGGGCTTTACTAAGAAGTGTGCCAGTGAGCTGATTAAGGTGGCCACCACAGTTTTCATCGATCGAGATCCAGAGACTCAAAGACAGGCAGACCAAAAAGATGAAGAGGAGGATGGATCTTCTTACAGTGGCCCTCACCACAAACCCAGAGGTCACTCAAAGGGGGGGGGGTTCACTAGAACAAAGCCAATGGTCCAAATGTTTATAAGGAAAAAAAGCGTGGCCAGAAAAATGGGAAGCCTCCAGTGGCCCCAGCAGGCAAGCACCACTGCCATGCTCAAATGCTAAGCCTTGAACAGAGAAGGAGTGAATGTTTTCCTCCAGCCTTTGGTCCCAGCCCCTCCTTTCAGTTTCTTCCCACTTGCTTGGAAGTTGATGATTGACGAATATGGCAGGGGTCCCATAGACACCCAACTGCATCTGATGCACGGGACCCAGCACCTCAGGAGGGCTCAGGTGCTGCAAGCCTCCAAATGAACCATGAATATGTTCATGTTAACAGCGGATAGTGGGCCATAGGGTGCTCACTCCAAAAGGACTTGCCACCCTGGCTCCAAGCCACATGCTGGGAGCCACCAGCAGGAAGGGCCACAGAGCCCCATGCACCCAGGCATACTGAACAAAAACACAAGCGGGGCAGCTACTATGGACAATTAGAGCAGGCTTCCACCTGGCAGGAGGAGAAAGCCACACAGTCAAGGAGCAACACCTAGATGGGCACAATGTGGCTGCCACACTGGTACCACCACTGACCTCCATCCTTGGCAGACAGCCCACGATGAGATTGACATAAGTGGCTTTTACACAAATGATGTCCCAGGTCATCAGTCCCTGTTAAGATTTACATTAGATTTAAGAGTTGGAGAATCCTAGCAGCCAAGATCCTGCACTGGGAGATAACTAAAAAAATAAAATAAAATAAAATCCTGCACCTTAAAGCACCAGAGGCTCTATATATGCCTCCCTTCCCTAAATGACAGTTCCTCCCAGGTGCTTGAGTACACCATGTTTGTGACAGCACTGGACTCTAACGTAAAAGTCCACATCTATCAAGAAAAAGTCAAATAGCTTAGTCACCATCTGACTCAGCAATAGAACAGAACAACCACTGGGCCTCAAAGAAACAGGAGATCTGCTCAATTCCAGTCCCTTCAACCTGCCATCAGACTAGAGAATTCTTGGGGGCTACTGAGTTCAGCCATATATGGATCCCCATCTTTCAGTTAAGACAAAACCCCTCTATAAAGCCACAAAGAGGGGAGAATGGGATCGTCTAATATGGGGGCCAACTAAGCAAAAGGCCTTTGAAGACATTAAACAAGCACTCACCGGTGCACCTGGATTAGGGCTCACTGACCTCACAAAGCCTTTCTTTCTGTATGTCCATGATAGGTCTGGAGTGGCTATGGGAGTTTTGACTCAGATGCTGGGGACATGGAACCCTCCAGTGGCCTATTTGTCTAAACAGCTGGACTCTGTAGCCCAGGACTGGCCACCTTGTTTACAGGCCCTTACAGCCACAGCTCTTCTGGTATTGGAAGCTGATAAACTGGCCATGGGACAAGAGCTGGTTGTCAGAGTTCCTCATTCAATTTTGACATTGTTAGAATATAAAGGACACTATTGGTTGACTAATGAAAAAATGGTCAAATATCAGGGCATGATATGTGAAAATCCACGTATCCACGTCGAGGTCCTCAGAACTCTAAACCCAGCAACTTTGCTGCCCATTGGACCTGGAAAACCTGATCACATATGTGTTGAGGTCATGGATGAAGTGTTCTCCAGCAGACCAGACCTAACAGACCAGCCTCTCAAAGTCGCTGATGCAGAGTTCTTCACAGATGGAAGCAGTTTTATAAAAGATGAGGTATGTTTTGCTGGATATACAATGGTCACTCTGGACTCCACTGTCAAGGCAGAACCTCTGCCTCAGGGAACTTCAGCACAAAAAGTAAAACTTATTGCTTTGATTCAAGTACCTCAGTTGCCAGCAGGAGTCTGTGTGGATATTTACATAGACTCAAAATATGTGTTGGCTACCCTTCATGTTCATAGGGCCTTATGTATGCTAATTAGGAGAGAAAAAAAAGGGACATAATGTATGGGCAAGAAACTCTTAAACTTTTGGATGCACTGCGGGCTCCCAGGAAGGTTGTGATTATATATTGCCAATGTCATCGAAAGGGAAACACTGTGGTTTCTCAGGCACCAGAGAGTTGACAGAGAGGCCAGGTTAGCTATCTGAAAGAAACGGGAAGAAAATCCAGTCCCAGGTTTAAATGCTGCCCTTCTGTCTGGCTGACTAGCTAACAGAATAGGAGCCAACATACTCCCAACATGAAAGTAAGTGATTTAAGACTGAAAAAAGAAACTTTTCTCCTAGGTGGATGGTGGAGATTTTCTGATGGCCGGAATAGCTATCCCGGAGATTCTAGCCCCAGCCTTTATCAGACAGTTTCGCAGGAAAACATGTTGGACCTATGTTACCGCTGTTTACAGGTGATGAGTCCTTGCTTCCGCAATGCTGAAGTATAACACCAGAGAAGCACACCCAGGCAAGTTTAGAGTGGAAAGTAGAAACTTTATTAAGGACAGCAGAAAAGACTTCTCCCTGGAGGAAGAAGGGTACCCAAGAGGTGGAATCTGTGGAAGGGATTATAGCTAAGGTCTTCTTTCATCTTTCCCACATTTCTGTCCTTTGTTCTGTTATCTTGCAGTGATAGAATGTAGGTGAGAAGACTAAAGGTGAGGGGTAGATGGGCCAGAGGAGTAATCTGGGCAGGAAGGGCCTGGGCCTGCCTTTGACTAGTACTTCCCAGTTTGCTGGGAGCTGCTTCTTTAACATTCCTTTAGAATGGGCTCTGGGCCTTGGGAACATTAACATTTCAATTTCCCCAAGTGCTGCTCTGCTTTCCTGGGCTCCATTGTCAACATGGCCTTCATTTTTTATTTTACTGGATATTAGACCCGATTTACCTGAATAACCATTTGGTGAAGAAAAATCACTCTTCATTAAAGTTGGCAAACATGAGAAATGGCTGATATAACCACTTCCTAATTTATTCATTTGTTTAATTCTTTTTTTTTTGGTACCAGGAATTGAACTCAGGGGTGCTTAACAATTGAATCACCTCCCCAGCCCTTTCTTAATATTTATCTAGAGACAGGGACTCACTGAGTTACTTAGAGCCCCGCTAAATTGCTGAGGCTGGCTTTGAACTCACATTCCTCCTGCCTCAGCCTCCTGAGCCATTGAGATTACAGGCATGTGCCATGGCATCTGGATATTCACGGCATCTGGATATTCATGGCATCTTGTTTATTCTTTTTTTTTTTTAATTTTTTATTGTTGGCTGTTCAAACATTACATAGTTCTTGATATATCATATTTCACAATTTGATTCAAGTGGGTTATGAGCTCCCATTTTTACCCCATATACAGATTGCAGAATCACATCAGTTACACATCCATTGATTTACATATTGCCATACTAGTGTCTGTTGTATTCTGCTGCCTTTCCTATCCTCTACTATCCCCCCTCCCCTCCCCTCCCCTCCCCTCTTCTCTCTCTGCTCCCTCTACTGACATTCGTTTGTCCCCCTAATATTATTTTTCCCCTTCCCCTCACTTCCTCTTGTATGTACTTTTGTATAACTCTGAGGGTCTCCTTCCATTTCCATGCAATTTCCCTTCTCTCTCCCTTTCCCTCCCACCTCTCATCCCTGTTTAATGTTAATCTTCTTCTCATGCTCTTCGACCCTACTCTGTTCTTAGTTACTCTCCTTATATCAAAGAAGACATTTGGCATTTGTTTTTTAGGGATTGGCTAGCTTCACTTAGCATAATCTGCTCTAATGCCATCCATTTCCCTGTAAATTCTATGATTTTGTCATTTTTTAATGCAGAGTAATACTCCATTGTGTATAAATGCCACATTTTTTTTATCCATTCATCCACTGAAGGGCATCTAGGTTGGTTCCACAGTCTAGCTATTGTGAATTGTGCTGCTATGAACATCGATGTAGCAGTGTCCCTGTAGCATGCTCTTTTTAGGTCTTTAGGGAATAGACCGAGAAGGGGAATAGCTGGGTCAAATGGTGGCTCCATTCCCAGCTTTCCAAGAAATCTCCATACTGCTTTCCAAATTGGCTGCACCAATTTGCAGTCCCACCAGCAATGTACAAGTGTACCCTTTTCCCCACATCCTCGCCAGCACTTGTTGTTGTTTGACTTCATAATGGCTGCCAATCTAATTGGAGTGAGATGGTATCTTAGGGTGGTTTTGATTTGCATTTCTCTGACTGCTAGAGATGGTGAGCATTTTTTCATGTGCTTGTTGATTGATTGTATGTCCTCCTCTGAGAAGTGTCTGTTCAGGTCCTTGGCCCATTTGTTGATTGGGTTGTTTGTTCTCTTATTGTCTAATTTTTTGAGTTCTTTGTATACTCTGGATATTAGGGCTCTATCTGAAGTGTGAGGAGTAAAGATTTGTTCCCAGGATGTAGGCTCTCTATTTACCTCTCTTATTGTATCTTTTGCTGAGAAAAAACTTTTTAGTTTGAGTAAGTCCCATTTGTTGATTCTAGTTATTAACTTTTGTGCTATGGGTGTCCTATTGAGGAGCATCTTGTTTATTCTTCAAAAAATATTGATACTACTGTGTGCCATCCACTTGCCAACTGCAGATACAAAAGTACAAAGTAGACATGGTCTCTGCCTCAAGGAATTTGCATTGGAATTAAGTCAGTCATGTGTGTTGCCACATGCACTTTTAAAAAATTTTTTGATTTCTTTATTTTTTATTTGTTCTTTTTAGTTATACATGACAGTAGAATGTATTTTGACATATTATACATATGTGGAGTATAACATCTCATTCTATGATTGTACATAATGTAGAGTTACACTGGTCATGTGTTCATATATGAACATATGAAAGTTATGTCTAATTCATTCTACTATCTTTCCCATTCCCATCCCTCCTCTCTTTCCCCCATTCTTCCCTGTCCAATGCAATAAACCTCCAGCCCTTCCCTCATTCTCCCACTTATTGTGAGTCAGCATCCACATATCAAAGACAACATTTGGCCTTTGGTTTTTGGAATTGGTTTATTTCCTTTAGCATTCTACAGAGCCATCCATTTACTGTCAAATGCCATAATTTCATTCTTCTTTGTGGCTGAGTAATATTACATTGTGTATATATACCACATTTTCTTTATTCATTCATCTGTTTTTACTTTATTTGTTCTAATTAGCTATACTTGACAGTAGAACACATTTTGACACATCATACATTAAGGGAGAACTCCTCCCTCTTCTGTTTGTACACAATATAGAATCATACTGGTCGTGTAATTGTATATGCACACAGGGCAATAATGTCTAATTCATTCTACTACCATTTCTACTCCCATATTTCCTCTTCTCCCTTCACTCTCCTTTGTCTAACCTCAATTACATCTGTTCTTCCCTAGTCCCCACCCCCTTATTGTGAATTAGCATCCACATATCAGAGAAAACATTTGGCCTTTGGTTTTTTCTGTTTTTTTTTTTTTTTTAAACTGGCTTATTTCCCTTACCATGATAGTCTACAGAGCCATCCATTTACTGGCAAATGCCATAATTTCATTCTTCTTTAAGTCTCAGTAATATTCTACTGTGTATATATACCACATTTTCTTTATCCATGCATCTGTTGAAGGACATCTAGGTTGGTTCCTCAGTTTGGCTATTGTGAATTGAGCTGTTATAAACATTGATGTGGCTGTATTACTGTAGCATACTGATTTTAAGTACTTTGGATATATAATGAGGAATAAGATAGATGGGTTAAATGGTGGTTCCATTTCAAGTTTTCTGAGAAATCTCCATACTGCTTTGCTTTATGGTTCCACCAATTTGCATTCCCACCAGCAATGTATGAGTGTACATTTTCCCCTACATCCTCACCATTATTTATTATTGCTTTTATTCTTAATAATTGTCATTCTGACTGGAGTGAGATGAAATCTTAGTTTTGATTTGCATTTCTCTAACTGCTAGAGATGGTGAACACTTTTTCTTAATTTTTTGATCGATTGTATTTTTTCTTCTGTGAATCATCTGGTTCCATTCCTTAGCCCATTTGTTGATTGGGTTATTTGTGTGTGTGTTTTTTTTTATGTTAAGTTTTTTGAATTCTTTATATATCCTGGTGATTTATGTTCTATCTGAGGTGCATGTGGTAAAGATTTTCTTTAATTTTGTGGGCTTTCTCTTCATGTTATTGATTGTTTCCTTTGCCGAGAAGAAGCTTTTTAGTTTGAATCCATCACATTTATTAATTCTTGATTTTACTTCTTAACACTTTAGGTGTCTTGTTAAGGAAGTCAGTTTCTAAGCCAACAAGGTGAAGTGTTGGACCTACTTTTCCTTCTAGTAGGTTCTAATAGAAATAGAAAATAAATAGGAAATTTAAAGACATCAACAAATTTCTAGAGACATATGACCTATTCAAATTGAATCAGGAGGACATACCCAATTTAAACAGATCAGTTTCAAGCAATGAAATAGAATATGCCATCAAAAGCCTACCAACCAAGAAAATCCCAGGACCAGATGGATTCTCAACTGAGTTCTACAAGATCTTCAAAAAAGAATTAATACCAATACTCCTCAAGTTATTCCATGAAATAGAAAAAGAAGAACCCCTCCAAACTCATTTTATGAGGCTAATATCACCCTATACCAAAACCAGACAAAGGTACATCAAGGAAAGAAAACTTCTGTCCAATATCCCTGATGGATATAGATGCAAAACTTCTCAGTAAAATTCTGGCAAATTGCATACAAAAACATTAAAAAGATAGTGCATCACAATCAAGTGGGGTTCACTTCAGGGATTCAAGGTTGATTCAATATACAGAAATCAATAAATGTAATTCATCACATCAACAGACTTAAAGACAAGAATAATATGATCATTTCAATACATGCAGACAAAGCATTTGACAAAATACAGCACCTCTTCATGTTCAAAACACTAGAAAAACTAGGGATAGTAGGAACATACTTCAACTTTGTAAAAGCTATATATGTTAAACCCAAGACCTGCATCATTCTAAATGGAGAAAAATTGAGAACATTTCCTCTAAAAAACCAGAACAAGGGGCTGGGATTGTGGCTCAGTGGTAGAGCACTCATCTTGCACATGTGAAGCACTGGGTTCAATCCTCAACACCACATAAAAATAAATAAATAAAATAAAGATATTGTGTCCAACTACAACTTTAAAAATCAAACTAGAACAATACGAGAATTTTTTTTTTATCACTTCTCTTCAACATAGTCCTGGAAACTAGCCAGAGCAATTAGAGGAAAGAAATTAAAGAGATATGAATAGGAAAAGAAGAACTCACTATCCCTATTTGCCAATGACATGATTCTATATTTAGAAGACACAAAAAATTCCATCAGAAAATCTGTAGAACTCATAAATGAATTCAGCAAAGTAAGAGGATATAAAATTAACACCCATAGTACATCAGTGATGAATCCACTCAAGGAGAAATTAGGAAAACTACCCCATTTGCAATAGACTCACAAAAAAAAAAAATAATTGGGAATCAATCTAACAAAATAGGTGAAAGACCTCTACAGTGAAAACTATATAACTCTAAAGAAAGAAATTGAAGAAGACCTTAGATGAAGGAAAGATCTCCCATTCTTGGATAGGCAGAATTAGTATAGTCAAAATGACCATACTACCAAAAGTGTTATACAGATTTAATGCAATTCCTATTAAAATCCCAATGAAATTCTTCATAGAAGTAGAAAAAGCAATCATGAAATCCATTTGGAAAAATAAGGGACCCAGAAGAGCCAAAGCAATTCTTAGCAAGAAGAGTGAAGCAGGAGGCATCACAATATTAGACCTTAAACTATACTACAAATCCATAATAACAAAAACAGCATGGTATTGGCACCATAACAGACATGTAGGCCAATGGTACAGAATAGGAGACACAGAAACAAACCCACATGAGCACAGTTATTTCATACTAGACACAGTCACCAAAAACATTTGTGGAGAAAAGATAGTCTCTTCAACAAATGCTTCTGGGAAAACTGGAAATCCATATGTAGCAAAATGAAATTAAATCCTTATGTCTCACCCGGTACAAAGCTCAACTCATTTTTCTGTGGAAGGGCATCTAGGTTGGTTCCATGTCTTAGCTATCGTGAATTGAGCTGCTATGAACATTGAGCCCCATGCACTCTTGGAAAGAACCATTGTCCAGGGGTTTTCCCGTATTCAACCACACTTCGTTCAAAGCATATTTTCCACAGATAATATTCACAGGTGTGACTTATGAGAACTTGATCGTGCTGTAAAAAGTTTGAAACAATTTTCTAAATGGAGGCCAACAAAGCAATTGAGAACATCATTTACAATACCTTGAAAGATTGACAAAGCGTTACCTAATCTCAAAAGACTATAATCCTATGGTCAAAATGTTCAAGATTAAAAGAATTTTTTCATTCCTACTACCTAATGTTTCTCAGCTTTCTGCATCAATAAAGTTCCTTGGGACATTTGAAATCATTCTTTTGCAGTGGTGAGGGCCCATAGTCCTAGTTTCTTGGGAGGCTGAAGCAGGAGAATTGC
>NW_026693157.1:0-3425 GCF_021218885.2 Marmota monax
CTCCTAGGAAAAGAAATCAGACATCATGTAAAAAGTAATTTAAACTGGATCATGAATTTAAATGTAAAATGTAAAGCTATGAGACTGAGAAAAATAAAACATGGAAAATATTTTGGACCTGGAACTTAGTGAAATGTTCTTGCACATCAAACAGAAATCACGATTCACAGGAAAAAAAATTGAATTTATAAAAATTAAAAACCTTTATTTTTTGCCAAAGACTTTATTAAGAAATAAGAAGATAAACTTCAGGGTGAAAAAAAAATATTTGCAAATGCTACATATGACATAGGTCTCAAATCTTGAATATATAAAGAGTTGTCAATATTCAATACTGAGAAAACAATCTAAGTAGGAAATGGACAAGATAAATGATTACATGTTATATCAAAAACATAAACACATGACAAATAAATAGCACATGGAAATATATTCAATATTATTAGTAATAGACAATTGCAAATTAAAACCAGAGAGAAATATTACTACATTTAAGTTACAAAAACTATTAAGGTATGACAGTGACAATATCAAATTTTGGGGGAGAAAACAGAGAATTTGAAAATCTCATATTTGTTTGGTGAACATGTGTTATGGTTCAGTCACACAGGGAGGGGTTGTAATTATAACAGGAAATAGTTACAAGGACTCTGGTAAGGGAACAGTATTACTGAAGTAGTGGTAACATAAATCTACATGTGATAAAATTGTATTTGGCTCTATAACCAATGTGATCCTGCAATCTGTACACGTGGAAAAATAAGATTACATACCCCATTTGAATCAAATGTATGATATGTCAAGACCATTGTAATGTTTTGAGCAACTAATAAAAAAATTAAAAAAAATAACCCTTAAAAAAAATTTGATTGAGCTACATGCCCATATCCATGTGCCCACATGCACACATACCAGCACACACAAGAGGATACATATAAAACTGGAATAATCCTGAAAAGGGTTCATGTACTGAATTAACATCAATTTCTTGGATATGTTATTTTACTAGTGTTTTGTAAAATGTTATGATTATGGAAACAGTAACAGGTACATGGTTCTCTCTGTATTGCTTTTGTTAAATTCTATGAATCTGTGATGATTCACAAAGAAAAATTTTAAAAACTTATTTCTTACTACACTGTAGTACAAATCCTTCATTTTATAAGGATGACTTACTTACCCCTTCAGAAACACTCTAGTAACTGTCATAGAGTATTTTGATTATAGCATAAAATGTATATGAATTATCACTAATAAAGAAGGGCATTGAGGTCACACAAATTTGAGTATAATTACTGGGTCTGTCACTTGAACTCTTTATTTTTTAAAGTGATTTGAAAATAATATACAACATAAATATCTTTCAGAGATTCAGCAAAAAATAAGTTGATGCATATTGGATATTGGACAGTTTTTACATAAATCTAGTTCTCTTATTTTCCATCATAATTCTCTCTATCCATTTTTTCTTTCCATCTGAATACACACACACATACATATACATACAAACATGCATACGTTGTGGGTAGGGAATCTGATTTTTAAAATCTCTGCATTCCTGATTAACCAGAATACAAAGAGGAAGGGAACAATCTCATGAACTAAGGCAAAATTTTAAGTTGATACATTTTTATCTACTCATAAAGGGACTGAACCTTACTTGGGGACAGAAGATACTACTAAAAGTAATTTCAGAGAAACAGATTTCTGAAAAATATTAAATGAAGTGTGTGTGTGTGTGTGTGTGTGTGTGTGTGTGAGAGAGAGAGAGAGAGAGAGAGAGAGAGAGAGAGAGAGAGAGAAACAGGGAGAGAGAATGGGTCTCTGAGAAAGGGGTGGTTAGAAGCCCTTAGAAAAATGATTTTAAAAGGTAGTGCTTTGACCAAGAGCAGTGCTGTGAGTTGATAACTCTCTAGAAGTTAAATTGCTGGGTTTCATTATAGGGAATGGGTTTTGGTTTGGATCATGAATGTCCCCCAATGCTCAAACTCTAAATGTTTGGTCAGCAGCCTGTGGCATTACTAGCAGCAAGAGAACCTTTAGGAGGCAGGGCCTCATGGCAGGAAGCTAAGTTGCTGGGCATGTGCCCTTGAAGGGTTGATAGGACCTGGTCCTTTCATCCTTCTCTTTTTGTTTGCTGGCAACTTTGCTCCATCACATGTTCCCTATCAAGATGTACTGCCTGCCTCCTCATAGGTGTAAAGGCATGTAGCCACATGACCTTGGACTGAAACCTCTGAAACTGTGAGACTAGATAAAATTTTATTCCTTGGAGTTTTATTTTCTTAAGTTTGTTTCATTCTTCCCTCCCCCCCACCCCCATAATCACAGCAATGGAAACCTGACACAAGGTGGAACCTCCATTTAAAATCGTGTTTGAGTATCACGATGTATGATGCCATACATATACCAAGAACATCTGAGAAGCTTTGTGACTCACATGATGAGAATTTCTGAGTTAAAAGCAGGCCCTCAGTCTAGTTCAACAATAACTTGTGAAACAGAGAAAGGAGACTAGCTTTGAGTCTTAAGGTGGGTAGGGGTTAGGCCTGCAATTTGAGTTGCTTGAATTAAAAGTTCCCAGCAGTGCCAAAGAGGGAGGACTCAGGCTTTCTGATGAGCTTTCCCAGATGTGGGATAGAAGAGGTCAAAGGAAGGTGAGGCTTGAAAGCTCTCCTCATCAAAACATCAACAGTGCAATGGGACTCTTTAGTACACTAGACCTGCTGAATCAGAAAATCTTGGAGCCTGAGAAATGGCCAGTCACTCTGTGTGCAATAAGCCTATCGGTTAATTATGATCTACTCTTAACATTTGAGAATTTCTGCCCTGGTAGAAGGATATACTGGGGATGAGAACATGTAGCATCCATAAAGTGCGAGGGCACTATGTAGTTTTGGAAGCGGAAAATGAAAGCAGAACTGTATGATCTGGAGATTGTAGGAATGGAAAGGTAATGTTAAGCTTTAATAATATATTTGGAAAGGGAGAAAAATATGTTTAATGGTAATAATTATTATAGGATCATTATAGATCATAAAATAATTTGAGAAATGAAATAAAATAGTTAATTTTCATTGTAAAATATTTCTCTTTGTTATAAAATTTAAATTTTCCTTGAGTATATAAAGATAGCATGCTTTATGCTGCAAACATTACCAAAAAATGTGTTTAATTATATACCTTATGGAAAGCATGTCACTGAAAATGCATTTTTCATATATCTTTTGGACATAATATGCAATTTTTAATTCACTTAGCTTTTTAAGTGCAACTAGAAGATTTTGAAGAGGCACATATACATGCATTTAAAAGATTTAGTCATAATTTCTATACTTTACCTTATCCCAAAGACCACTTCAACCAATTGATCTTTCAAAGCAATTATCCATCAGTAGTACAAGTAATACAAGGAGTTTAGTATC